>NW_022280113.1:127608-233267 GCF_004355925.1 Anarrhichthys ocellatus
AACTTTTTTGATTTTAGCAAATGGCTGCAATGAAACAAAGAGTGAAATTTAAAGGGGTCTGAATACTTTCCGTACCCACTGTATAAAATATGACATCATAAAACCTATTGAGTCTAATGCTTTATGAAGTGAACAAGGAGGCTCCTGGGGTTGCTGTTGCTTTTATCTTCACCTTTTATTGTCTGTGATTTTGTTTTAGCGACACGGCCTGTTCGGCTACTCGGATTGTAACTGCAACCAGAGTCAGTCAGTCATCAAGGTGTGTGTGTGTGTGTGTGTGTGCGTGTGCGTGTGCGTGCGCCCCCGAAGAACTAGAAGACATTAAATGTCTGTGGCTGGTTTCTTGACAGCTGTAGTAGCAGAGGGGTTGTATGCATTGTTGAGTGACCTTGAGCTGACCCTTGACCCCTGCCCTCATCCATCCAACTACAAAGGTCTGGTCGCACCCCTGTTGACCCACAGAATGGATACATCGCTGTCCTAAAAAGAGCTGACTGCTCTCACTTGACCACACAGATTTCCTTCAGCTCCCATCCATCCTCTGCTCATGATCGCAGACACTGTTTTCATTCCTATCCAGGCATCTCCAAGTATGACCTCTTGGAGGCATGGAGTTGCCTAAAAGCACCATAAGAAATAACAATATTCCCATGAATAAACAATGGCCTTTAATTACAACAGAAATGTGTATAATTAGCCTGTATCCTGTAGCTCTTCATCTCCACTTAGCTATTGCCACTATATGTAGCTTATAAATGAGCAAACGTAGTCGGTGTGTGTGGGTTGAAATGGCCCTCAGCAGTGTGCAGTAGCTACAGCAGTTCTCTACTGAGTAGACTGGAGTGATCACTTTAGCTATTTCTATTTGTTTAGTTTAAGCACGATAACTAACTTAGCATTTTAGCCATTTATTCAGTTCGATATAACCGTGTTGATCTTTTGTATGCTCGTGTCGAGCTTCCACACTGTTCATGCCGTTTGATCAGAAATGATTTCTAAAATGCTCGTGGCTGTGGGACTCTTGAAGCTGACCGAGGGGCTGAAAGTGGAAAACAAGTCACCCCTAGACATTTAAAACTGTGCATTCTGCTCCGAGTTTGCCACGTGACTGCCCTCAGACGAGAGTGCGGTTGTCCGTGTGCATCCGTCAGCGCTGTTTGCTCTGGAGCCGTCTGCAGGTGCTCGAGGTATAGGCTGGCAGACGTTGGTGTGATCTGGGACACGATGCTGCTGCCAGGGCCCACCCAATAGCGCTATGGAGGGCAGAGCCATAGTTATGGTTTTGAGCAGGTGCCAGGCAGGAACAAACAAACACACAACCAGGTTGTGTCATCAGACACTGAGGTTCTGTATGCTTCCTCAGCACCGGTGCTGCATTGCTAATGTTCCATCATATCTGATGGAAGCCTTCAAGCACAGGGATGGTCAGTGAGTGTTTTCATGGCTAAAATGAATCGCTGTATAACAGGACCTTTTCCAGAAACTACTATTAGTGGCTAAAAAAAGACATTGACATACATTTTTACACCCAGGTCTAGTTTAAGTTTCATCATGTGTTTATTTGATCTCTTAATGTGTACTCCCCATCACTGGTCCCTGGTTGTGTTTGGGCCCGTTGACGGTGGACTTCACGCCATGCTGGCTGCCTGTGTTGATTGATACACATCTGCGGCATCATGTCGGACAAATCCAAGCCTGCGAAATAATTTCCCAGTGGCACCACTTCTAGTTACCATTTGGGGGGATGATGTCAGCAGCTTGTCTTTACAGGAAATCTGGTACGACACGGGACACAACATGACCGTCCAGAATCCCCACCCTTTTAGGTTCCTCTTTTCGAGCATCATCATCTCCTCCCCTTCTTTCTTACCCTGCTTTCCCTCTTCTCCCCTCCCCCACTCTTTCCTCCCCTCCTAATCCATCCTGTTCACCTCCTCCTCCCCCCTGCGCTCACCTCCCTCAGCGTCCCAGCAGACCAGTGTTGGAGAATGTTGACGTAATGTGCTGGTCGCCCAGCTCCTTCCCTGAGATAATGGATCTCATTTGATCCTCTCTTTCTCTGCATAGACCCCACACACACATACTCTGAAGTGACTTGCCTATCCGCATCCAGCCCTCTTACCATCTCTTATTTCTCTCTCTTCCTCCCTCGTCTTCTCATCCTCTCTTTCTCCCTCTGCAGTATTGGCCCTGCCCAGTGGGGAGACGGTCTCTCTACTCACTGCTGTGTTTGCTGTGCTCTTGTCTATTTCTGTCTCTCTCTTTTCTTGTTCCCTCACTCTTTCTGTCTCTCACCTGGGATCCATCTCGATCCCCCACTTGTTGGGCTGGCTGCTGCCTCCTCTGCTGCCTCGTTCACTGCTCGTCTTCCTTTTCTCCCCGACGCACCCGGCCCACCACTCCTTGCACCCTCCTCCCCTTAGCCACCTTCCCCATCCGACTCTTTCCATCTGTTTCCTCATCTCCGTGATTGACTCTCGAGTATTCCCATCCTTCATCTCCCACTCTTTCTCCATCTTACATTCTCTGCCTCTCTGATGCTCGTTTCCCTCCTTCTATTGTACAGTTCTCTGTGCCCTTCTTCCCTTAGTGCCTCCACCCCTTTCTATTTCTCTTTTTGTTTTGGTCCTTTTTCACTTCATCGGTGAAACTACAGCGTAAGAAGATTGCTCTATAATAGATACTGTGCGCTATTAGTCCGCTTGTCATTCCCTTGTGGTCTGTGTGGGTAGAAGGCCCTGTATCTGCTCTCTTTCTAATAGAGCTGTGCACCCTTCCTGTGTGTCTGAATCAATAGTCAGACAGCAGCGAGGAGAAAGTATCAGGGCGTGAGGATTGATCGATGATTCAGTTGTTTATTGCCGTCTCAACCAAGGTTGCAAGTTTTTGTTTTTTGCCTCATCCCATTTAAGCCTGTATATTTAAACTTTAAACAGAAATGTAGCAAGGCTTATATTTCTCATTTATCCTCATAGACAATAGCCATAAGGATCTCTGTCCTTGTCACTGTCGAGAGTGACAACCTCATGCTTTATTCTGATGAAGTGTGGATTCATGTTAGCCAATGAGGAAGTTGTGACGAAGCAGTTCTCCTGACCAGTGGGACAGCAGAAATACAGTGTGTGCAGCTGCTGCTGCTACTACGGAGATCAAGCTGAAAGACGAGAGAGCCTGGCGTAGTAAACAGTCTGTCAAAGTGGAGATAAGGCGTGGCCCCGAGCTGCAGTCCTCTGCAGTGTCTCCTTCTCTTCCTCTTCCTCGTACGGTACCTGAATAATGACTTGTGTTAATTAGGCCGGGAAGTCAAAGCAAATACTGTTGGAATACTCCATCGATCCCCGTATTCAATCCGTTCCCTTCTACCTCCATCCGTCTGGATGGAGAGGCAGCCAAGGTTGTCTTCTATTCAGAGCCACAAACAGACACTCGCACATTCATCCATTCGTGCAAATGAGCATGTCTCTCTCTCTTTTGGTGTCTGACTCTGGGTCCACCGCCTCACTTCTCATCATCACTGCACGAGCCATAGCAACAGTCAGCTGGTTTGTTGTAACCTGGCTGCCTAGTTGTCTGCAGTACGTGTTTGCTTTAATGCGGTGAATATCTGCGACTCGGTAGGCATGAGAGATGAGAAGGGAAAGGGTTTTATACTTAGTGCTTTATACACTATTAATAATGCCTGTATCTGAAACCAAACATGTCGTTAAAGAAATGCATGAATCCCTAGTGTGGTTATACAGTCTATGCATGCGTGTGCCAAAGAAACAACTTTCAAGGTGTGGCGTAGCTTCATGTGTTGTGACTGGCGACGCCTCCCTCCCATGCAGACGACAGACGTCTGCTTCATTTGCAAAGATCTTAAAGATTGAAAAAGAAAGATTGCTCTCCAATTGTGAGACTCGCGCGTAAACAATTAACAGTGACAACACACGTAAACACAATTGTGGCACAACCTGCACAAATGTTTACTTTCCCCTGAACTGACTTTTCGTAATGCATTTGTCATCGAGTTAAAGGGTATAAGGAGTATTCTGAGACCCGTTCTGTAAAGTAAGTTTAACATATAAGCCAAGCTTATTTCAGTTGGTCTAGTGTGTTAGGCCGGCTAACTGTCAGGCAAAGCCTGAGTTGTTTCTAAACTCATTCAAACTTGCTGTAACACTGACTCGACGGGAAAGCAATGATTTCTACTCCTGACTTTTTGGCTGCCATATTATTTGACTTTATTTACCCCTATCTTAACACTATCCTAACTTCAGTGAATAGTAAACAAATGATACACTGATAAATTATAAGATATTAGCCTGTGATAGAAAGTGAGAAATATTTATTTTCTTCTCCGTCATGAAACGGTGAGATATCCTTATCCTCCCTCCCCTCTTTAGTCTCTTCCTGGAGAAAAACACTCCCACTGCAGGGACATGATGCTCTGTAGCAGATATTAGGAAGAGAGGTGTCCATCTTTCAATTTGAAATCAACGTTACACTCATTAAGAGGGTTATGCCATTGCCGACCAGCTGCTTCATAACATCTGGTTGACCAGTAAATTCACATACTGGTCATAATTGGGTGCGGGGTAGTGTGACCTACGGGGCTGTGTTGCCATCTCTGCTCTGTCTTACGGTGGGCTAAATGGTATCGATTTTAAACAGTGTTTTTGAACTGGGGAGGAAATCAGTTACTACAGTAGCGCACTGCAGCATGTTGCACTGAGAGCATATTAATGACGAGCTGTGTATGTGTGTCCGTCTCAAAGAAATGTGTTTAGTACTTGAGCTTCTTTCAGCTGAAAGGTGCGTGCGTGCGTGCGTGCGTGCGTGCGTGTGTGTTTGCGTCTGTTCTAACCACCAGCAGCAGAGACATGAGGAGCAGACGGGCTGCTGTTTAATAGATTACAAGGGAACATTGCGACCCATCGAGCGTATCCCCCCTCCACACACACACTTTTGTATCTTATTTTCATTGGGTAAATTGTGGCCCATCTGTCTGTGGGTCATGCTAACTTTGCACTCGTCATCTCTGTTGCCTTGGAAGTAAACCTCTATGCCGTTGGCTACATTAGCTAATCTATGAGACCCCTCTCTGTTTACTTTTGGTTGTACTAAATGTAAGTTGATTTAAGAAGCTTTATGAGGCTTGCGCCCTAATATATAGATGTGTTTCCTGAATTTCTACAATGGAGGTGTGCGAGTGCAAAAAGCGCATAACCCATAGTCGGAACCACAATTATGAGAATAAGACCCAGGTTGAAATCAAAAGATGGATCGGATATTTTGGTTGATATTTGATAACAAAATAGTGGAAGGTGAATTGAGTACAGTACAATATTCACTTTCTTGTGTAGTCTGTTGTGTTATTAATCTGTATTTAAGGACATGTATATGACCTATTCATGTGAATCAAAACGTATGCATGTCGACGCAGGTATTTTCCTTGATTTAAAAGGTCAAAAGCTATTATAAGTTATTCATAACATACGGTCAACTTACAGTCTAGTACTACTAATACTATAATGCTTATAAACCTTTTATTAATCAAAGAACATAAATATACACATCAGAAACACTAAAGTGCTGCATGAACTTCAGTCACTGGAACTCCTCACGTTGTTTCTAATGATGCAGGATGGCCAACAGGTTACCTTTCAGTCCGTATAACTTCACGTTTACTCCTCTTGGTTCGATTTTAAAAAGTCGGTGTGAACAGGAAACGGACCAGAACTCCACAATATATCATTCCCCCCCCTTGGTCCGGACCAAATGAACCAAACTGCAGTGTGAAAACAAAGATAACAAGTCTCCCTCCAGTCATTAACATGCAGCAGTCCTCCGTTGTTTTTCATTTCTTTGCTCTCTTTACTCCTAATTGCTTTCTACTCCTGTACTTCCATCTGTCTTTGCCCAAACTCCGAGGCTCTGGCTGGCGGTTTGCTGCCACTTCGCTGTGTACTGACTGCCAGCAGAGCAGCTTGTGCTGGAGCTTGTAGACTACAAGACGAGCCCTTTTCGTAAGCAAAATTAGTTTTTCTAATTCTTTACTTTCTGCCACACAGAGCTGTGGTGGCGTCATTCAGATCACATTATGTAACATACACACATTGGAATTGGCTGATTTGGCATTTTGTCAGTTTGACGATGGCAACTTTCTGTTAAACGGTTTCAGTAGAAGTTTCAGTTTCTGCAGGTGGTGGTGTTTTTGTCCATGCAGTTGTGGTTTGAAAGTTACCCGGTTTACAAAATGGTAACTTGTGTAATTTTCAGCTGGCAATCTCCGGGTCTGAAGAGTGAAGCCAATGAGGAAGTTCCTTAAATCTGCATTTCTAATGGCCATCAGGGAGGGACTCCTCTGGTTGTTAAATACAAGTCTTTATGAAGATGACTCTACTTCTCACTTGATTTACTACCTCAGTAAACATGAGTTTATGGTCTCCATCTTTAGTGTCAAGTGTTTTTCAATACAGCATGATGTTCATTTAGTAAATGATTATCCATTTAGAGTCAAATAGACCATGAAGTAGAGTATGCTTTAGGGCGGGGCTACCTTGTGATTGACAGGTTATTACCGCGGTGTCCGGTCTGGGTGTCTGTGGCCTAGCTCCACCCTCATCTCAGACGTCGCATCTGGTTGCAAAAGAGCAAGATGGAGATAACCACAATGCCAAATGTGAGGCTCCAAAAGTAACCGTCACTGCTTTTAATTTCCCTTCAGTAAAAATAAAAAACACTCGCACACAATTGTTCATCTAGTTTTTGTTATTTTCTACCACCCTTGTGAGTCCACAGTGTAGACAATGAAGGCTGAGGAGCTGCAGAGACGCTGTGAGGAATAGAGAGCAGCAGCTACTTGCCCTGAATAGTAAATGGATCACAGTGGTGCAAACGTTGGCTGATTGTCTGTGTTGTTGTGCTGAGTGCTTCATAAAACTTTGAGCTGTTCTTTGAAAGGCTAAATCCAGCAGTTCATGAAATCATATTTACGCCCCGCAACATTTTGTCTAATGGCGTTAGAAAGGCTTGGACCCCATGGCTCCATTTTGTGCCTGACTGGTTGTGAGGCGAGCAACGCGGTGGTGTGAAATTCTGCCCCACTCTCTGTATTAATTTCAGGTAGATGTAGTGCAGATGAAGGCAGAGATGAGGAGAATCGCTGTGCTGATTCATGGTTTAGGATGGTAACGGTACTCCAGTCGCATTCAGTTAGGCCTTCTATAGATCTGAGCAAAACTATTTTTATAGTAGATGGTTCAGTTGTCATCACATCACCTGAAGCCCCTAAAAAAACCTGTGTTTCTCTAAAATATAAGACACTCATTAAATGTGTGAAACTCAATATTGAAGTTCAGGGTTGTGTATTGACTGGACTGTGTGGGTGTGATGAGGTTTGATCAGAGTTGATTGACAGCGGGCAACATTTGCAAACAACCCACAACTTTCATCACGTTTTCATTCAAATGTTGCTAAATCCTCATTCTTTGGTAGAAACATGATATCACTGATCTCCAAGTGAGGAGAGCCCAAACAAAACAAAACCCCTCATGTGAAATAACCAAAACCTTTTAACTTCGGCAGAAATGAGTGCGTTCATGTCGGACCCCATTGATTGTAGGATGAAGCTAATCGAGAAAATGTGTTTTCAGGGCTTTTAGTGTGATCAAACTCCATCCTCTGAGAAGAACGTGAAAGTACCGGAAAAAGCTGGTTAATAATGGACCTCGGGTAATTTGATTCAGACGTATCCAGTTAATTTTGACTGAAGATGTGCTTAATGCTGTGTTGAGACGGACAACATCGCTGTGTGGAAAACACAGACCCTCATTCACTTCCCTCATGGATCCATTACTCAAACTGGCCTTCCTGGATCATGTCTAATCATCTCACTGGAGCCTGAGGCGACAACGCCCCACCAACACGTTTTAATTCGGGGCTATTTCCGGTCTGAATGCCCGTTAACAGGCAATGGTGTGACACAGCGAAATGTATCTCACGGGAACAAGGTTTCCCACTGCGACTCTGGGAGCTGAGCTTGTGCCAAGTTTGTCCCAGCGGCTCCTGTTTTCTAAACCCGTGTCTCTCCGGGGCTTGTAGTTCTTGATCAACGATGTGCTGCCGCCATCTGTCCATCAAGCTGTTGGTTCAGTAGTTGTAAAACCACGTCGTTTTACAAGCCCTATTTTTAGTTCAATGTTAGGATTAATAATTGATGGTGACGGTACGTGTTCTCACACCAGAGGCTCATGCCAGCCGGCTCAGAGGAACTCTCGAGCGGCTCTCTGTCTGGATGGCACAATAATTAGACCTGGTCTCCGGGGGGGGCGGGGGCGGTACAGCTCTGCTGACTGTGCATGTTGCAGCCCTCATGGCTGTGACAAGGAGCATCAGTGTGGTCCTCCTGTGATTCATGTGTAGTGGGTTCATTTCAAAGTTCTTCTCCAGGGTTCGTCACAGGGTCACTGATGTGAAGCGTTATCATGAGACGATGATGATCCACTTTCTGCTGTGTTGGCCACCATTTTCTAAACCCGTTTGTCTTTCTCTTCCAGCTGAAACTTGAAGATCGATCCATCGTCATACGAGACATTGTGCGGAGTAATTACTCCAATGTAAGTGGAGATTTATTTATTTATTTTTGTCTATAGCTCCCTCATTTTCACTTCACCTCCATCATTCTGTCTTCTTTCTAGCTTTCTTTCAGCCACGTCTCTGTCTTTGTTAGTCATGTCACTGTTCACCGCTCTGTTCCATTTGCTGCATCAGACACAAACTGGAATATCATAGCAGGTCGACGCTTACGAAATGCCAAGAGGAGGCGTTCTCTGTTAAAGCAGCGCAACAACTCCCAATCTGAATAAACCACTTTTTCCTTTTTGGTTGAAATACAGTGTTGTCTTGTTCACAGAGCATCAATCCAGTGGCGCTTGTGGAGGAAAGTTGTTAAAAAACAACTTGTATTTGTTGTATTACAGGACAACCAGTGTGGTATTGTGACCAACATTGACATCGAGTGTGCAGTGAAACTAGTGGGAACGAACTGTGTTCTGTATCCAGTTAACAGCAAAGACCTGCAGCACATCTGGGTAAGACATTTAGAACTAATTATATCTCTACTCGTACATGAAAAGGGATATTTGCTCACCTGTGTACAGACGGGTGATGATGAGTCAAAAAAATCTGCTTCCACAAGCTGTCAACATTTTTACCTTTTAGTTCAGCAACAGTAACATTATGCCAGATGACGGTCTCTGTACTGAAATGAAGCCATTATCATTGCTTAATACCTAATTAGTTCTTTCAAGACATTTTTAGGAAATGACAGACCCAGAAATGAAGCATTTTCAAATGTATTTCTCAGATGTTAGGCTTACACACATTTAGCAATAATACATATTATCATATGTGATTTAAAATGTGTCTGTAGTGTCTTTAAAGTCAGAGATAAGATGATGAAAGTGTGACTGTGAATCTTTTGGTCTGTCAGAGTAACGTAGAAAATGACACTATTCTGCAAGTAATTACAGTGCACCCTCATAATCCTAATTATTGTGACACAGGTAATACTTTGATGATTTTTTTATTTTTTTTTTTATTGTGTTCTCTCTAGTCTTTTATGTACGGGGACTACATCGCCTACGAATTCTGGCTGGGGAAAGTGTACGACCTGACTAATCACATCATCCTCAAGCTCTCCAACGGTGCCAGGTAGAGTGTGTGTGTGTGAGTGAGTGAGTGAGTGATTAAACAGCGTGTACTGTGACCATGTTGGAGTCTGTCGGCTACACGCTGGCACACATTCATCAGTGCCAAATCCAGTGAGCGTCAACCGGTCGTCTCTTTCTCTCTCTCTGCCTCCCTCCAGGTGCTCCATGAGTGTGGAGGATGGTGCCAAGCTTTACGACGTCTGTCCACATGTCAGCGATTCGGTATGTAGCCACAAGCTCTTATCTGCCACCCTGAGCAGAACAGCTGCTTCGCTTAATTTATACTTCTGCGGAAAAGCTTGTGCAGAACCGCAGAGATTGTTTGCGGAGCTCAGAGAGCTGCAGAGACGCGTGTCACGCACCTCCTGGAAAAAAAAAGTAAACTCACCGCGGGCGCCACAGAAGTTTGATAGACATCAGCGCTGGGAGCTCGGGATTTCAACGACCTCGCATCCGTTAAGACAACAAAAACTTTTCCAGACACAGCAGCTCCTCCTCATTGTCAAACTTTTCCAGACATGGAATTGTGTTGGGTCAAAACTCAAGCGGAACTATTGAATCACAGCGATCAAATAAATCAGAGACCACCTGCCAAACCGCAAGTCCAAGTCAAAAAGAAACGACATGCTGCACACAATCAGTGGCAGAACTATTGACGCCTGGCGCGTCTGAGAGGTGCCTGAACAGAACACGTAGAAGTATGAATCGTGCACGAGTCGGGGGTCACAAGAAACTGGTTCATAGTAAATAGTGACGAACTTTTAACTGGTTATGAAACCATATCGATGTAATGCCAATGTCTCTATGTGACCTACCTGAGTCGACCAGACGATCAGCTAGAAGATCTGCTATTTCTAAATGCTTAACATTTCCACTTTTGTTCTCGGGGACCGCCATCATCAACACAAAATGAAAGCTCCATCTAGTAGCTTTGAATACAATGTATACTGCATACTTAATGTAATTAACTTTAATGTGAATTTGTTAATATATTATAATGCATCCTTGTGTCGGTCATGTTCTCAGTTTTAGGTGATGTTGCATCCTTGTTACTGTGTTTGTTCTTCAGGGCCTGTTCTTCGACGAGGCGTACGGTTTCTACCCAGGTCAGGTCCTGATTGGTCCGGCCAAAGTCTTCTCTAACGTACAGTGGCTGTCGGGGGTCAAACCTGTGCTCAGCAGGAAGTGCAAGTTCAGGGTGGTGGTAGAGGAGGTGAGACGATGATGACCGTCCTCCTTTTTCTCCCCTTTTATGGCCAACTGTATTTGTGTCATATGCTTGAATAGATTTGGTTTTCCATGTAATTGTGTATCTTAAATTGTCTCCATGGTGTCGTCGCGCTCTCCTCAGGTGAAAGTGGTCGAACTGAAGGTGACGTGGATCACGAAGAGCTACTGTCCCAAAGGTTTAGACAGCGTGTATCCACCTCCCTCCACCATCACACAGGAAAATCTCTGCTGGTCAGTCTGAATATTCATCGACACGTCCTCACTCAGATTTCTGAACGGATACAAAACTGAAACTGTATCTTGTTGCTGCGCTGGTTGGGTTTAGGGTGAAGCGTCTAGGATACTACGACCACACCCAGAGGCAGCTGGGAGAGAGGGCACTTTATGTTTTCCCTGCCAAGGGGGACGCCACCCGCATCACCTGTGACGGGCCCGAGGGTGCCCCCGTCCTGCCTGAAGACCCTGTGGTCAGAAAGGTGCGGATGAAATGCATTTCTTTATTCCTACATGTCAGAGTATAGATTTAATTGTGCTGAATAACTTGTTGCCTGTTGTAAAAAAGAAAAATGTAGGTTGATACAGCCTGTTTTAGGAGGATCACGGTGCCGGGTGTATTTTAAGAAAGTTGGATCCCCCTCGGTATTACAGAGACTGTCAGTACTGCAAGGCATTTTTTTTTTGATCATCTTCAAACTATCACACGGTTTGTTTTTGTGTGTCTTATGCAGTTGAAAAGAATGTTCAAGAAGGATTTGGGAAAGAAGACGGAGAACGCCGACGCACAAGGTGCCAAACAACACTCTGCAGAGAAAACGCAGTATCCAGAGGAACATAGAGCGCACACACACACACACCTGCTCTCTAATGCCGTCAGTGATGCCTCTATTATGAACTCAGCAAGACTCTGATATGTAGGCTGGGAAGATATTTATTGTAAGATTTTTGACCATCACTTAACTTTTGACTGATCTGCCTTAAAAAGGCAGCAGTTGTTTGGTAGTTTAAGATGATTTAATCGTGTAAAACTCTCTGGTCCATCACCCTTAATCATTAGTCAAAAACATGGTCAGTATGCAGTCAGTCAGAGCATTTACTATTAGCAGTAAGACAGAAGTGAGAGCAGATGAATTGGGGTTTTATACGAACGTTAAATGTGAAACGATAAGCGTGATGAATATACTTTCTCTCTCGCACACACTCGTAGAGCTTAATCATTGTCAGAAAGGTGTGCATTATTTTTTACTTACATCCTCCCTAAAGTAGCAGAGAACTAAGTGTCTCCAGGCAAAGCAGAGTCGGAATGATTTAAAGTTCCTGTGAGACATCAAGCAGTCCTTTGACTGATTAAGAAATCCAATGGAGTTTCGCTTCTGATTTATTTTGTGTTTTTAGGTATATACCATTTCATCTCCCGTTTTTAAATTCCCCTTAAATTGAAATCCTAATGTGTACTTTAATCTCTCACCAGGGGAGCACAGATCAGAGCAGACAGACTCGTCTCATCCCAACAACAACAACGGCCCTGTCGGGCCCATCCAGAACCCTCCGGACTGCCCGTACAGCAACAACCCCTCGGCCGAACACGGGGAGCAGGACGCTGACGACGAGGCTGCAGAAGACACTGACGATACCAGGTCTGTCACCATTTACGCATTCGCACCGACATATTATGCTCATCGATACTTGTATTTTGGGTTTATTTTAGAAAATGTCTACGTCCTTTATTGTTAAAAAAACACTTTATTTTTCATTGTTGCCGTGAACTGACACACAGGTGCTCACTCACTCACTCACTCTCTCACACATACACACACCCACACGATCGATTGTATAATTTTCCTGGCAGAGATAATTACTGAAAAACAATATACTGAAGTTTCCTCAAATACAAGTGACGGAAAGACGTTTTGTCAGTTCATCTGAGAGGCTTCCTCACAGCTTTTTCTAAAAGTTACAATCGAGCTCGTTGAACCTGATAAATGACCACCGAGCTGATGATAATCGTCTCTCAAACATGGCCCTTAACAAAGTGTGAGGCTTACGTTCTTCCTGTATGTCTTTATTTAGACTGCTAAAAGATTTCTGCATGAACTTCAGATAGTCCCACGTTAAGCCCAGTTCTTTTTTTCCTGTGCTGTAAATGTAATTAACAGTTACTCAGTTTTGCTGACCAATCAATAAGAGGAAAGCTATTCTGTCCGTGTGTACACTTTGTGTGACTAAAAGAGGCGTTGACCTGTGACCGTTATCCTGGCTGCAGCTCTCTGACGTCGTCGGCCAGCTCCACAGCCTCCTCTCAGAGCGGCGGCCTGGGAACCAACCGCAAGAAGAGCATCCCGCTTTCCATCCGTAACCTGAAGAGGAAGCACAAGAAGAAGAGGACCAAGTTTTCCCGCGAGTTCAAGCCTGGAGACCGGTGGGTTAACGGCAGTGAGCAACACTCCAGCATCCCTTCCTCCGCTGTGGTTGCACTGCTTTTTACTTTTCTTTGTATCTTTCATTCCTTCTTTCTCGTTTTCATCCATTCATACCCTCTTTATTTCTTACTGCCAGTACGTCTGTCCTACTGGTCAACGTCTCTGTCGATTCAGTGACTCATCAGACCACTTTCTCAAAAGTGACCAGTGATTGATGCACTGGGTTTTTTTTTTTTTTTTAAGTCTCAAAAACAACTGAAGTGTTTTGACATTTGACAAATCCATTATACTGAACATTTAGTTCCCCCTCTCGCAAATGTATCGGGTCTTTGGTGTGAAAACCAGACCAATGACATCATCTGTTATCGACTAATAAACCGCTGCTTACCCTGTGAAGCTGACAACGGAGTGTTTGTGTGCCCCTCCAACCCCTCTTGTTTGTCAAAGGGCTCGTGTCTCGCTCTCTGACAGTGACACTGGAGCTCCACAGCAGCCTCGCACAGAAAGTCTTTCAGTGCCGACAACCGATGGTGTCATTTCCGTAACCGCACGCTGTCGCACTCATCCTCCGTTTAAAAAAACAAAAACCTCTCTCTTGCTTGTTCTACTTCATCCAACAAACCACAACACTGCGGGTGGTCTGCTCTTTCCCTGTTTGGTATTCAATTATAAGGTGTTTGCATTACGTTTTTACTCATCAGTGGTGCTCCTCTGTTCAAAGAGCTGGGTGAGGGGTAGAACTGAGAAAATAAATAATGAGAGGGGAGATGAATGTAGTAGATGCTACTGTAGAGAAGAGGATAGGAAGAAGGAGGTAAATCCCAAGTTTCATCACAGCATCATAATGATTCCTTAGACAACGATGTGATATTTGCAGACACTACAAAGTCTGTGGGGCCCTGCGATCAATATGAGACGATATTATATAACTAATCAACAGAATGTATTACTGGTCTCTGTAGGAAGGAAGAAACAGTCCTCCATATGATAGAAGTAAAGGTAGAGTTTTCAAATGCGTTAACATTTACCTTTTGTGTTATTGTATAGGGTCGCAGTGGAAGTTGTGTCGACAAAGACCACAGCTGACGTGATGTGGAAGGACGGGCGGGTGGAGACGGGGATCCGATCAAACGACCTCATCCCCATCCAGCACCTCGACAGCCATGAGTTTTGTCCCGGGGACTTCGTAGTGGACAAACGACGTGAGGAGAATTAGTTTGATTAAAAATGTTTTCACGACGAATTTTGACGTTTTTTTATTTTATGCCGTTTCGCTTCTTCCGACCACTGAAGACTGTTAGATTTGTGTCCTTGTGGACTGCAATGAGATTTGTTTTTATATAGGCCAGTCGGCCACCTAGTACCTACAGTATCTAGGTCATTTTCTGAAACTATGCCAAGTTTGTGTCTCTGTGAAATAGACTGAAAAACCAGGGACGTACGTTCAAGACTCTAATGTGCCAGCAAACTAAAGTTTCCATTTTAGTTCCTCTTTTTTTGTTATAAATCATTGCTGTTACAGGTTTAAAGAGTTTTGTGTTCTTTGTTTTGCTCTCTAAACTGTGTACGCGTGTTGCTTGTGTGCTCTCTCTCAGCCCAAGACCTCCAGGACCCGGCGGTGTACGGCGTGATCCAGTCTGGAGACCACAAGGGCAGAACTTGTGTCGTCAAGTGGATCAAACTCAACTCCACCAGCGACGACGTGGAGGTCAGTCAGGAAAACAAGACGGCTGTGTTTTTTTTTGTGTGTGTGTGTGTGTGTGTGTGTGTGTGTGTGTGTGTGTGAGAAAATAGATTGGTAGTATAATAGAGGGAGGAGACTTCATACACTGTTAGCAGATGGTCTCATATTTTGATACCAACCGCTGTACATGACTCTTCAGCTTTATAGCAGAATTTTTTTTGTTGCTTTATTCCAGGTTTTCGGTATGGAGGAGGATGTCAGCGTGTACGACATCGCAGATCACCCAGACTTCCACTTCCGCACCACCGACATCGTCATCAGAATATGGAACTCAGAGAACGAAAGCAACGACTGCGAAAATGAGGTGCAACACTCGTATGCATTGCACTGTATTTACTCGACCCCCATTGACATGGATGAGGTGGGCAAAATAATAGAAACACCTCTCACTTCAGAACCCTAAAACGGCAGTTTGAACACAAACTGAACATTCCTGAAGGGAACTGTATCAGACTGCATTAGTTTTAGCTAATAAATAATAAACACTGCTGTCTGTAGGGTCTCTCTCAGTCAGTTCTAATTATGATACAACCTGTATAACACACATTATCCCCTTGGACCCCTCTCGTCTTGTTTTCCTATTGTGTTGATGATGGTTGTATCTCTACATCCACCTTCCCTCAGACGTCGGTCGGCCAGGTGTCCAGGGTGGACGTGAGCAGCAAAGTGGAGGTGGTGTGGGCGGATAACTCCATGACCCTCGTCTTGCCACAGGTAAATGTGTTTCCTGATTGACGTTCACGACATTAGGAGGGAAACGCTGACGGTCTCCTAATATTCACACACGCAGCACCTCTACAACGTGGAGTCTGAGATCGAGGAGACCGACTACGACTCTGTGGAGGAGACGAGCAGCGTCCTGTCCACCGAGGAGTGGGAGGACGAGAGCGACAGCTGGGAGACGGACAACGGCTTCCCCGCCGAGGACGTCAACAATGCAGATGTCACAGAGACGGCGACGCTGACCTCCACCCCCACGGGCTCCACGCCGTTTATCACCCCCCCTCAAGAGCGCAGCAAAGCTGGGGTCACCACCCCCACTAAAGGAGCCCCCGGAGAGGAGGGAGAAGCCTCTTTGGCTGCTGCTAGTCCTGCTTCTGGAGGAGGTGGGGAACTTTTATTATAACATTATTCGTTTCAAAGGAATAGTGTTAACTCTCCTCTACAGGACTAAAAGAACTTAAAGCCCCTTTTTGTCTGCAGGAACTTCACCCGGTACTAGGAACCAAACCATGTCTCTTTGTTTGATAAAGATAATGTCAAAAAAATTAAAAATAGAGAGAGATTGAGAGGGCGAGTGGTAGAAGAGAGGGAGGCAGCCTGGCGGTGCTGTGAATGAGAGAAAAGAGCCATTTTCTGATTGTTTCACGGCGGTTATGTTCTAAAGCACAAATAAATAACCATCAAACACTCAACAGATGCTTTACTGTGGAGACAAGTGCTTTTAGTTTCATTTTCCTCGTCTGCATTTCATTAATTACATCCATCATTCATCAGTAAATACTATGCAGCAGTAAATGTTGAAATGAGACAAAACCAAGGTGTTTCCCCCCCATCATGTTTTTAGATGAAACGGACAGGTACGCTGAACTGCAGGCTACAGAGTGTGTTTCCTGCTGGTGGTCCAGCAGCCCTCCTCTCAGTCTTTAGACCGTTATGGACACGCAGACTACTGTGGGCTGAAGGAACCTTTAACTTTCTTGAAAAGCAGCCCTGGGACTAACATGACCAGAAATGACTCGGGTCGAAACGAGTTCTTGAAAAGGTTCCTGCAGTTGAAAATGGGGCTAAAATGATGTCTTTGATTACTTAAACAGAATATGGATTCAAACATCCCTTGATGCTTTTCTTCTCACGCGTCCAGTTTGTTTTTAATTAGTTATCCGCTTATAAATTCTGCCTGCTCAGGAACCACTCCAGGAGCAGTCAATGGAGCGGAGAAGCCCAGTAAAGATGGTCCCTCTCGGGGCTTCAGGGAGTTGAAAGAGGCCCTGAAGATCCTGGAGAGCCTGAAGAACATGACTGTGGAGCAGCTCTGGACCGGCGGTTTACCAACCTCCCCGACCTCCGTCGAACCCGCCTCCGCAACAAACGTGGCGAGTTCGGTGACGCCCGCGGCCCCGGAGAAACCGACGAAGGAGAAGCGCTTCCTGGACGACATCAAGAAGTTGCAGGAGAACCTGAGGAAGACGCTGGACAACGTGGCCATCGTGGAGGAGGAGAAGATGGAGGCTGTGGTGGAGGCAGAGGGGAGTGGAGGAGCAGGGACAGAGGTAGGTGTTGAATGAATCCACAACGAGGCCGAGTTGATGGGATTTTACACAGAAGGGCGGTGCACATAAATGAGCGGTAAACAAGTATCTTACTTGATGGGCTGTTACTGTTCAGGCAGAGAGAGCTGGAGAGGAAAAGCCCCAGCAGGAGCCGCAGACACCGGTTGGTGGACAAGAGTTGCCCAGTGAGTTTCTCAGCGACACACCAGTTCTGTGCCAACAGAGTGGTGGCAAGCCCGGAGTCACCTTCACCAGTGCCAAGGGAGAGGTGTTCTCTGTGCTGGAGTGGGCTCCAGGTGAGAAATGTTGCATTCTGTAATCACAGACGCACATCCTTTAGCTTGCTGACTCCCCTGCTCACACAAGCTAAGTTGTATTTGTTCATTTCTGTTCCTTTCCGTATTGCTATATAATCCCCATCTGGCTGTCCTCTCTCTATTTCTTTTTAGACACGCACTCATTTTATATACTGGACTTCCAGCCGGCGGAGGCAAAGAAGTTCTTCAGCACAGTGAGGAAAGAAATGGTTCTACTTGCAACGTCACTGCCGGACGGCATCATGGTCAAAACATTTGAAGATCGCATGGTAGGTTTCCTGTCGTTAATGACGCGGTTAAAAATATATATCCGTTTTATTTATGGTTAAAAAAGCAGCACTATTATCACCATCCTGAAATATATCATGCCCCGATTCATTTTGGAAGATAAGTTCTCAAAGGCAGGTTCTTGCCATCAGCTCGCTCTATGGCACGCAATACCATTTGTCTGGTCACAGTACATATTATATTTTATATTCTATATTATTGTCACAAACAAGCATCAACATTTTGAGCTAGTGAGAAAATGATTTCAAAGACAAATGAATAACTGCCGTCTCTCATCTCATTATTTCGTTTGAGCTGTGACGTGCTCTCTTATCTGATCATATTCACCGACCGTAACCTCAGTGGTCAAACGGTCTGGATCCCACTGACTGCATGCGTCATAAAATGCGCCTTAAAGCGCGTCTTAAAGCTCTTTACTTTCTTCGGCACAGGACCTGTTCTCATCTCTGATCAAAGGGCCGACTCGTACGCCCTACGAGGACGGTCTCTTCCTGTTTGACATCCAGCTGCCCAACATCTACCCGTCTGTGCCGCCTCTGTTTCGCTACCTGTCGCAGTGCAGCGGCCGCCTCAATCCCAACCTCTACGACAACGGCAAGGTCTGCGTCAGCCTGCTGGGCACCTGGATCGGCAAGGTGAGCGCCGTTTTGCAGGTTAATGTATGTACAGGTATAGCTGGATAACAGAATAGGCTTCAGACTGTTGGTGAGACAAAAAAAGACATTTGAAGACTCTTTGGAATATTTTATAGGCTAAAATAACATTTGAAATCAGGTATGAATCGATCATGAAACTGTGTCATGCTTTTTTGTGGTGATGTCATCCACAGGGCACTGAGAGATGGACCAGCAAGTCCAGCCTTCTGCAAGTCCTCATCTCCATACAAGGTTAGTACACACACACACACACACACACACACACACTTCCATCCCTCTTCTCTTCTCTGCAGCACAAGAAATGTTTTATTCATGTGTTCATTTGCTCAGAAGCGCTCCAAGTGCAGCATCTCACACTAATGAACTGTATCTGCCTCACACACACACATCGCACCACTTCCATAAGACTTATGTGCAGTCTGGCCAGACAAACTAAGTCCACATGATTCACTTCTAGTGTTGAACCAAATCTGGCTGGCTCAGAGCTGACACATGTAAAACGTGTCTTCGGTGCGCGTTTGTCAAGTCCTCGCCAGATTTTGGTTAAAATGTCCACCACCACACGAACAAATAATATAACCACTGCTGCTTCCGTTTGTCCGTCTTTTTTTTAAAACTTAAACTGGCATTTTGTGCACAAACACACACGTGTATCTTTCCGCAGGCCTAATCCTCGTCAATGAGCCTTACTATAACGAGGCTGGCTTCGACAGTGACCGCGGCCTGCAGGAAGGGTACGAGAACAGCCGCTGCTATAACGAGATGGCCCTGATCAAGATGGTCCAGTCCATGACGCTGCTCCTCCGGAACCCCGTGGAGGTCTTCAAGCAGGAGATCCAGGAGCACTTTGTTTCCAACGGCTGGCGGCTCGTCCACCGTCTGGACGCGTGGCTTGAGCTAAACGACGGCGCCGAGAGGGGCCAGGCAGCGCACACGTCCTCCAGGGCTCAACACTCGAGGGACCGACCCTCATCCGTGGAGCTTCTGGACGAGTGGTGGCCCGTGGTGCCGGCTCACAGCACCCCCTGTAAGCCTAGGGAGGAGGGGGTCACGGGTGCAGGTGTAAGCAGTATTATGGAGGAGGTGCTGGAGGATTCAGGGCTGAGTCCCTCCATGACAGCGGCCTCTCAGCAGGAGCTGAGCCAGATTTCGGACTGCGACATCATCCAGGGGAGTGCCTCTCTGGGTGGCGAAAACAGAGGGGGCGCCGCAGCCGCTGGCTCTGTAGTGCGCAGCGGGGCATCAGAATCGGGTTCGGTCGTGGTTAGCGGAGGAGGGGTGGGCCCCGCGGGAAGCCAGCCGGTGGTGCGACCAAAGAAACGGAGAAAGAGCTACCGCAGTTTCCTCCCAGAGGGCAGCGGCTACCCGGACATCGGCTTTCCACTCTTCCCGCTCTCCAAGGGGTTTGTGAAGAGCATTCGAGGTGTGCTGCTGCAGTACCGAGCTGCGCTGGCCGCCGCTGCCATCCCTGAGCACACGGAGGACAAGTAAGTGCCTCCTTGCCGTTCCCCCAACACACCTCTGCACTGTATCCTGCTCTTTTGCTCCTCCTCTTCTACCTTTTCATCCATCTCAAGCTGTAGAGGAGGATTCATTAGTTGGAGTCTGGGGGGACTGGAGTCTTCTGCACCCCTATCCAGAGCTGCACTGTGCCCCCAGCACTGCCCACATTTTTGTCCTCCATTTCTAAGTCTGTACTGCTCCTGCTTCCCCAAACTCCACATCGTTCTGCCCCCCCTCCCCCTCCTCATAATCCCTCTGGATCAAACCACAACCAGAAGAACAGCACCTTCGATCAGGAGAGTGAGCAGCTTCAGGGTTTGAATGCAACTTGATAATGTCTCTGTTCTCCTTCAGTGTCTCAGCAGATGAGTGTGATGGATAAAGTGTGGGGGGGGTGGATCTCACAGGCACTCAACCCACTGGAGCTACGCGGTCACACAGGAACCCTCATCTGTTCATGGCAGCAGGTAAACACCCGGACATTTCTACTGGAGGCTGTCACAAACTCTCTCTCTCTTGGCCTCAGCAGGACTTTGTGGAGGTGGTGTGGATGGAAAAAGAGGACTGAATGAGATGAAAAATCAGTGCCATGGACCCTCATCCACCCTCCTCATCCACCCAGCCTCCAGCAGCACCCACCATACTGGTGAGGATTTCCTGGATGAACCACTCTGCCGACTCGATCAGCCTGAGAAATGTAAAGCAGACTCGTGATCGTAGCTGCATTTCGGACGAGGTCAAAGATGGCTGAAAAACCCAGAAAGCCCAGCTCTCCCAGCTGCGGCTACCTGTAGCACTACTGATATACTATCGCTGTACCATCCTGCACTACAACAAACGAATGGACAATCTGGTCTGGGAGAGGAGATGGCGTATAAACACACCGACCAAGAGGATTCTTTTAAAATGGAAACCGCTGGTTGTACGCTTTCTGCCAAAATGTTCTCTGTCAAACACACACACACACACCACACACACAATATTCAAGTAGAACGTACTGAATGTCAGTAAAACTGCCAAACACAACAGCTTCACCACTTCCTCCATTATACTGTACTTGCTAGTATTTTCCTTCGCCAATCACTCGCACTGAAACACGCAGCCAACACCGAGTGAAAGAGTTTACATGGGAATCTCCTCCGGAGGTCGGACTGCTGTAGCGGTTTGGTGTGTAGAGAAGCCAGCCAGGCACAGGACGGCGGTTAGGTGGCGCTACGCTCCATGTCTAGGCACGCGCGCTCTAGTCGAAGCTTAACACAGCTGCCTCACTTTCTGTAGTATTTAGCAAAGTTGTTCGATCAATAAAATGGAAATAAAAATGCGTTTTAGCTTGTTTTACTCACAGAGGCTGAAGTGTAGGTTTCAGAGCAAAGCTTTACCCACAATGCTCCACTTTTTTTGTGCCGGAGATGAACCCACATCACATGTGAACGACACAATTTATAGGATAAATAGAAGAAGAAAAAACAAACCAAACACATACAGCATCCATTCCGTCATCTCGTGTCAACATGTTGCCTTACTTGAATTGTTCTTAATAATCTCAGATCGTTGTGTTCAGAGCTGCTCGTGTCGTGCTTTAGACATTGAACTACACAGGCCTCGACACACACTGACGACCACTAAAAACCAGATCCTGTGTTTTCCTCCTCAATAGTGCAGATCTCTGATCAGTTTCCTCTTTTTTCAGTTCCTAAACGTGAGTCTTTCACACTGCAGCAAACGCTGTATTCAGATTTAGTTTCCTCTCCAAATTGCACGTGCAGAGTTTGATAACATTAGAACACAAGCTGCTGTTAGTGTGATACTGAAGGTTTGTTGATGTTCTAATTATAGTTTTTGCTTAATTATTATTTTCTGTTGTTCTGTTTTTTTCCGCTGACTTGAGCGTCGAATCCCACGAAGGCGACTGCTGACCCCACCGCCGAGAGAAGATCACGCGCATTACAGCACGCAGACAAAACCTAAACCGATACAACTCGTCTGCGATCTGCTTTCCTTTATTCAATCTGGATGAAAGAAATCAAGGTTTCACTCACTGAGTTCCGGTGAAACTCTTGCTTTGTCACAGATTGCGCCGCGATTAAGTGGAAGAAAGTGAAACTCACCTTTTTGGGTCCAATCGTGCTTCCTTGGAACTCAGAGCAGTCTTTGTTTACATCTTTTCAAATAACTGCATCCCGCCTTTAACACAATGCTCTTTTTATTCTTTCAAGATATTACAATTCTCATGATGTTATTATTCTTATGATTACAATACAGGTCAGACAAACCCCCTTGTGCTTGCTATAACCTGTGAATTCAACAAGAGAGCACTGGCTGTCTGGTATTTTACTTGAACAAAGAACCTTGATGCTGAAGAGTGTTTCTGATTGAGTGAGCACATTGTGTCGTTGTGAAACCACGAGTGATGGGAGAGGGTCCAAACCATGAGCCAAGAGTTGCTGTGTTTTAAAGAGACTTGACGAAATAAGAAGTCAGGAATGAGGGTATTTTGTTTTCGCTCTGTCTTCCTCCCCACCCGCGACTCTCGCTGCTGTTTGTAAAAATGTATCTTCACAATTCTTGGCACTTTGTGTCCTTAATGGTCTGAAGACGCAAAGACTTAAGGCCTCGGTTACAGAGTTGTGACGTTACTGTTCACCCATTTGTCGTCGGCCGCAGAAACGGAAAATGTGAAGCTATCTCGGTAGATCTCGAAGCAGGATATCAAGCACATGATGTACAATTCTCTCTGTATGTGTATATTATTCAAATTGAAACCCTTGTTCCTATTATTACTGCGAGACGTTTGTTTTACAGCCAAAGCATGTAACATGTTGCTTTAAGCCTTTTGACTGGGCTACACACAAGACTTGACTGTACGATGTCTACATTTCCACAGTGGCCTGTTATTGATATACTTAAAAAAAAAGAAGAAAAAAAAACTAATAAAAGTTATGATTTGTAGCTTGATTCCTTCTGTACAGACGTCATGACTATATTGAAATGTATAAATACATACAGTATATATTTAACACAAACCCTGACTTGTGACGAGGGGCATATGTGTACAAAATGCTGAGTATTGTACTTATGGTTTCTCTTTTTTTATTGGTTTACTTTTGTTGCATTAAGACAACTGTATAGTGATGTATTAAACTTTGCAAGCAGTACCATAGCGACATTGTGGCTTATATTTATTTGGATCCCCTATGTAGCGACCGCAGATGAGCCTTTTCTTAACTTTAACAAATCGCATGAAAACCAACAATGACTTGATCCTGATAAGTAGTTATTGTGCAACCACATACTTTATTTTGAGTCGCTACCATGTTTTGTCCTGCTGGTACACATACTCATTAGGAATGTGTATTAATCCACACCTGAAAATAGTCCCCAACAAATGCACTAGTTCCTCCTGTTTGAGTAACGTTTGCCCAAAACAGTGAGTGCCCAGCTGTTTTAGGAAGCTACTGAGCCTCAATGAAGCTCTGGATGTTTGTGACCTCTTTGTCTCAGATCTATTGTCTTCATTAGGAACCAATGTGCTTGAGGCTTAGTGTCACACTCGCAGTAGGGAAGTCAGAAAGTATGAAGGGACAAACTAACACATTGTTGATTTAGGTCTTTGTTGGCAATGATAAAAATACAGAATAAATAATTCGTTGTTCTGTCATTTTGTTTTAAAAACGGAGTCCAATAGAAATCCATACATATGTAAATCATACTATTTTAAATATATATAATGTGTTGTGGCAGGCAGCTTTGGAAAACACAACTAAACACTGAAGTTCAAAAGTGGTTTTGAACCAATGACAAAACCTGAGTAATGTGCAAAATGCTCCCATGATCCGTACAGGATTATGCTTGATTTCTTTCTTTTCTAATGAGTTTATGCAGTAAGGTAATTGCATGCATGACTCTTCTGGTACAGAATATACATTCATTGAAAGGAAAGATGTATTGCCTGTTATTGGTGCCTTTTTCAGTCCATTGTCTAATCTGTCATCCTGCACCTGGCTTACTTTTAGCAATCGACTACCTGTCTGCATCTTAATTGAATCCTATTTTAAAGTGAGGATGGTTATATCCGTGTCAAGTTTAGTGAGTTTAATTGTGACTTTTAGACCAAATTGATCATAAGCATGAAGCCAACTGTTCTGCTGTCTGCAAATAAATACTTCACATTAGTGTCCAAAAATCAGATGCAGCCAGTGTTTCACAAACCAAATCTCAGACGGCTTGTTTCTCATTTATTTTTATTTTTCCCCAATCAAAAACACCCCAGCAGAATGTTTGATTCGATTATAGAAAACTTTACAGACATTTGTCTAATGGAAAAATAGATCTCTCTGTGAATAATCAATCATTTAATGTGCCAGAAATAAATTAAAATGACAAATTTCCCTTCACCATAAACATTTAAACACAAAATGACGGTTGAGAAGCAGCAGGTGAAGATGTAAATGACAAATCAACAGTCGCACAAAGTCACTTTCTCTCTGACACAATAAACATCAGTTCCTTCATCGTCTGATGCTTCAGCACATTTAGATTTAAAATCACACTTGGATTCAGGCAGAATGAAGGCTGCCTCTCCAGTTTTCCCTCTCGTTATTGAAAAGCTGAAGATTTCAAGATCTCCTCGGTGGTAATTGATGAAGAGGCGGCACCATGGCAACAGCATTAACAGTTTCTGAAGTCAGAACAGCACTGTGCATCAATTACACTTATTGTACTGACACATGGACAGATGTCCAATGTGTCCCTTCCTCCAAACATATCAGTTCATTTAAATGGTGATGAGAAAACATCAGTGAATGCACCACCGTGTTCACACCACCAGGAGGCAGCACAACCAAGGCACGTGAGACAGTTAAAAGGACCGCTGCGTCACTCACGAGAAACCCGACTTTGCATAGAAAATAAAATGTGTGAAAGGGTCTGGATCAGTAGCACTGTGGTATAAAAATATTACTGATATTCATATATTAGATCTGAACAAAAGAACAAAACAAAGGGATATATATCATTTAAACTTTTTTCAGTTTGTGTTTCTCATTTCTGGATGATTTTACATCTGTTACATCTGTACAAATGTTTTGTTTTAAATGAAACGGTCTCAGCAGGCAAACATCTGTCAGGTCGACATACTGGCTTCATTTTCAGAGGTCAGAAGCCAAACAGGTTGTGAAACACGGTGTGCGATGTAGCCCAGTACGTCCACTTTTAACAGTCAATAACCAGACCTCAGGTTGTAGTGCTACCGACCACATCTGTCCCCTAAAACAATTGCGCGTCTTCAAGTACCGGTTCCACTGTGAGAGCTTAAAGCTCGTCAGATGGGTTCCTGTTCCAAAGTCCTTCATCAGTAAACAGAATTTAAAAAAAACCTAAAGGACATAAAATTAACCTCGACGTCTCACCAACGCTTCAAAACAGCGTTGGCAACAAATGTACATTGTGCAAAAACATGTGTAGAAGAATATGTCTCTAGAGTGAATTAATTTTGGTCCTTCGCAACTCAAGTCTTCACAGTGTCAGACGTAGCTGATAAAAACAACAAACATGACGAGTCGGTAAAACGGTTTGATTATGTTGACACCACCTTTTTACCATCACTGTGTGTGTGTGTGTGTGTGTGTGTTTGTGTTTCTGCCTCGGGGTGAAATTAACTGAAACACGTCGTCCTCTCTTTCTCTCGGCGTCAGGACAGTAGGCTAATGCTCCCAAATGATTTCTTGCGGTGAGCAGGAGGAATAAGGGCGCCCTGTCCGGAACACAACGCAGCCTGCCTCATGCAGCATTTAACAAGTCGATATCTCCCCCCCCCCTTCTCTCCTCCTCTCTCCCTCCTCTCCTCCTCCCCTCTCCTCCCCTCCTCTCCTCCTCCCTTCTCTCCTCCCTCCCCCCCTCTCTCCTCCCTACGCTCACCAATGTGCTGTTTCAACTAGCTCAAGAGTCCATTTCACTTCCACTCAGACAAAGAAAAGCAGATTTCTTTGTAAAATGATTGAACGGTACCTCTGAAGAGATTTGGATCACAATGAATAACACATTTAAAAATCTGACTTTACTCCTCGTGTAGGCCTGAAGCCTCTGTCATCATTTCCCTAAAGCTCAATGGTAAGGACACCTAGGTGATAATGATTAGTAAATCTCCCATAGGGACTCTGTGTGTGTGTGTGTGTCTGAAGCGCAGCTGGGGACAGTGACACTGGAGCCTGGGACTGCAGTGCTTAAAGCAGCAGATGAATGGATGAGAGCAGAGGAGGAAGAAGAGGAGTGGTGTGTCAGGATGGAGGATGCCATCTTGGAGAGAACTGAGGCACTAAAAACACATCAATCACCCGTCCAGAACCAGAGCGCTGCAGGAGACACTGAACACTTCTACCCTGTTATCATCGGCCCGTGATGTTCAGCTCGGTCCAGGAAGTAAAGTAAAGAAACCCCAGTATGTTGTCTTTGAGCTCTAGTGGGATCTAGTCATGCAGATAGTTTGGGTTTTATTTGAGCTTTAATGTCATCTCTTTCCTGACAACATGTCCTGGTTACTTCGGGTAATCCTCAGACCTCACTGTGAAAACCATTCACAGGAACTTCTTTGTATTGAAGAAATAGTCCCGATATAAACTTCTGATGACTTTGAGCACAACAAACAAAACCCCAGATGTTTCAAAACCTCGTAAAATAAAAAGCAATTTCTCAAAATTGTTGAAAAAAAGATTCAAATGATAAAACTCGCACATGTTCTGAGACTAGAAGAAGAGAAATGAGTCATTATTCAAGATGATGTCAGAACTACCAATGACTCCACCACCAGGACAAACAGGCTATGATATTGTTTAATATTAGGAATATATTCTCTCTTCAAAATAAATATCAATAGTTATATTTACTGGTGTTCTAGGCTTTGTGGCCTTAATTGAGTGTTTGAGGCTCTGTGTTCAATAAACGATCAACGACAACTCCTCGATCACATCCCCACTTCCTCACATTTAATGCAACACGCACACACACACACACACACACACACACACACACACACACACACAGACACAGCGTCTCCAAAGTACTGCAGAGGAGCCATGAAGGCATACATAGCCCAGCCTGCCATGATTCATGTTGGTAGGTCAGCTCCAGCACAGAGAGGAAATCCTCTAACGTTACGGATAACAGTGAATGAGTCTTACATTCATTGCTTTGCTATTTGTGATTGTAAAAGCTCAACTGTGTTTATTGTGCCTCTCACAGCAGCGATGCCAGCTGGTGGTGATGTTTGCTCATCCAGTGATTAACCTCGCCAGCCCTCTGTGTACCTCTGCTTGCACCGGCCCGTACTCCACCACTTCTCCATCTACTGTGATTGTCCCTTTGGGTGAATGTGGCACCAGCCTGAGCGCCCGCACCTTAGCGTGCCCCAGATGTTGACAGTTAGTAGCCAGATGTTCCCCCTTCTCCATAGCCAGGAACAGCTTCAGCAGGGCGGCGCGCGATATCCCCGCTCTGACGTAGAACATGTGGATGACGCCGTCGTCCGAGGTGGCGTCTGGTGCTGCCAGCAGGTCCTCCGCCAGGTGGGACTGGTACATGGCCAGCATGAGGACAAAGTCTTCCTCCTGCACCACCACCCAGTCGCTGGGCAACGGGTGGTCCAGAGGCGGCAGCAGGGTGTCAGGAGGGCCGCCGGGGGCTTTGGAGGCGCTCTGACGAGGCGTGCTCTCCGTCCTCCTCACCTTGTGGGAGTTGTTGGAGTGGCAGGAGTTGTGGAAGGTGTTCTGGCAGGGAGAGTCTCTGGACGGAGCTAAGGAGGAAGCCTGACTGTTACAACGCAGCGTCGTGTTATTTCCTGAACCCTCGTCCTCGCTGTGGTCGTCCTCGGTGGCGGGCAGGTAGGCCAGCTTGCCCTTGTAGACGCGGAGAGAAGCCAGCCTCACCAGCGTGCCAACGGTGAACCGGGCGGCTCCGGCGTGACGGTACTTCTCGCTCTCGATGTCCACGTCGGCCACGAAGCCCCAGGCCAGCGACAGGAAGGAGAAGAGACGAGGGCCGGAGGAGAGATGGATGGAGATCAGGTCCATGTGGGCCACGAGCCCTTGACAGAGCAGGAAACCGCAGCTGACCAGGAGCTCCTCAGTGGACACCAGCGAGGCTCTGGAGGAACCAGGGAGGAGAGATGAGAGTTAGTCTGAGCTGGACATCCTGGAGACCATCAGCCTTCTCCTGATACCTGAACTACAGAGTTAAGAAGCTGTGCTCATATGAATTACATCATGTCAGTCATTAAAATATGTTTAATCAAAAAAAGCAATTGTTTTGGCCTGGTCTGTCTTGTTAGTGAGATAATGTATTTCAATGTATTGTTTGGGAAGTACTGAGGAACTCCGAATTGCATTATACTGCACACGTTGTGTGTGAGTTTGTATGCAGATTTTTAACATAGTTGTGCTTTTGTTAAACCTGACCTCCGTTTGATTGAATTCATCAAGGAGTTAGTCCGTTTTCGGATTATCCTGTCACCGTGGAGGTAAGAATTCAAGGTAATTAAGCAGTGAGTGACGTTAATTGATATACAAACCGTCATTTTGTGGGTGATGTCATTTAAGATGAAAAAGTTAGAAAGCACGTGGCAACCAAACAGCAGCTAGTAAAATAAAAGCTGTCACTGAACATTGTGGTCAGACTTGTGAATTCATTCTATGATCACGTACAAATATCGTGTCTCCACTTGTTTACTCCTCCTGGTTTGTTTGTAAAAAGGTTAGAGTGAACAGGAAACGGACCAGAACTACAATGCAATAATATATCATTTGTTCCCTTGCATGTGTTTCTGGTAAGACAATGTTTACAAGCACACGACTGCTGCACGTCCCCGCTGTTCATACATAAAGAGAACCAGACTCTGCAGAATGCTGCTGCAGCTCACAAAGTGAAGTGATGCTTGATTTATAGAAGAAAGCCACCACAGAACTACCTTCACTTTTAGTCAACATCTCCCGACCCAATGCACCTGACTGTGTGACAGGTTGTGTTTACAGCTTCCAGACTTGAACTTGTCTTTAAGGCAGAAGCAGATCTAATAAAACGGTGTAAAGCGGTGCGTTCCCCTTTACTGCGCAGAGATGCACCAGACCCAAAAGGGACACCAGTCAACGGCTTCAACTGGTGATCATTTTCATTATCGATTGATATTTCAGTTAATGAAGATGTCAGAAAATAGTGATAAATGATCATCATAACTTCCTCTAGCCAAAGGTCATGTGTCTAAATAACTTATTTTGTCCAATCAACAGCCCATAAATAATTGATTTCACAATGATATAAAAAGAGAATTCCTCAAACAATGGATCGACGAATCATTTCAGCCCTCTAGCAGTTCTCGAGAAGGAGCCACAATTAAGAATCTAGCTTCAAAAAATAAGAGGCAGACACCAAAAATAAGAGCAGGAAGGTGCGCTGAATATTTCTGGGTTAGGAAGTGGGTCGAGGCTCGTGCGTGTCTTGGGGAGTGAGCTGTAGAGGAGAGTGTTATACAATAGTGAGGTAACTGACCTTATTGTGTGATCATAAAAAACAGAGAGGGTAGATGAGGAGGGAGGAGGCCCATGGGGCTGTGACGGGAGTGGGGTGAGGGTGGGGGGAGTAGGGGGATACAGGGGGGAGGTTCAGTAAACCAGTAGGCTCAGCGACAAATGTTGGAGGTGGGACAGAATCAGCTTATGGGCCTTCAGACATGACAGGCCAGTCAGACAACAAAGACAACCTCATCTGGAAGAACCGAGACAGAGGTGGAAGGTCATGATAACAGCCCTAACACACCCACACCCACACACACACACACACACATATGCCTGCTGCTACCACCCACAGCCAATTACAGTGATGACTGGATGTCTCAGTGGAGTTCACTGGCAGTGGCCCTGCAGATATCTCCATATTCATCATCCTGAATTTATTCACCAGTCCGACTATCCAAACAGTCTCATCTACATTTCCTACAGCTCTGTTTCTGTTTAATCATTGAAACCATTGGTAGAAAGGTCAAGAAATAACAAGATTTACAGCTCCCCTGCTGCACCAGGGAACCAGCGCTGGAAAGTAACAACGTACATTTACCCAAGTATTGTACGTAGGTACAATGTTGAGGTACCAAAACCCTACCCTTAAATCTCAAGCTGTCTATGCAGTATCTGTGAGCCACCAGAGGAGGGAGACTCTCACTCACATCTGTCAGCGGTCAGATGATGTTCCGCCTCGTGCTCATTATGTTCGTGTACACATTAAACCCTCACTCAGCGAACCTGTTCGCAGCATTGCATAATACCAAATATGTTCTAGCTGTCACTCATTTGATTTGCGTAGCCTCAGTGAACCCTACATTCAGCCGGGGATAATACCAAACACACTCTGGCCACTGCAGGACGGCCTGCTGCAGGCAGAGAGACAGAGAGAGACTTTCTGGACGTGTGAGAGGAGAGCAAACAATACAGAGTCTGGTCCCTTCCTCTCATTGTCGCTGCCGCTCTGGCTGCAAGACCATTGTGTGACGAGAAGCTGATTGGCAGATGCCGTAGAAGTGATGAATGAATGTGGCTCTTTGATGAAGACAGACGCATCAGTGTACGCTGTTTCGTTTAATTACATTTTATAGTGACTTTAATTTTAAATGTATCCATAATTTAGTCAGAAATCCCACTGAGATTCCCACTGCAGCACAAAGGACATAAAGGTTGCTACCCAGCCAAAAAAACAAAATCAAACAAATACACGGAGATACAAAATGACAGATTACAAAATAAATAAAATAGTAAAAGGGCAAGATAAAGCCCAATGTGACCTACTAACAGTAGGAGCAGCTTAAAAAAGAAGTGCCTCAAAGCATTTCGTGAGGTTTTTAAATTCGCCCACGTGACTTCAGAGTAGAAAGGGCGGAGTGATTGAAACACAGACAACCGAATAATAAAGTAATATAATATATAAACTGTGGCGCTATCAGGGATGTCACAGCAGAAATAAAGGTTTTGCCTCTTAAAACTCTTACGCTCTCTTTTTTGTGTTTAGTTTTTTTGTCTCCATGTCTCTATGAGTGGTCCGTCTGTCTCTCTGTTTCAGTCTGGACCATTTTGGAAATATTCCAGGGACAAAATTGCTGACTCCTCATGACTTTGGCGACCCCTGACATTTCCTTACGGCGCAGTCATCAAGTCAACTCTTCAATTTGTCCAGTACTTTGACTTACGACCTACAAAACTAACATTTCCGAAGCCATAGCTACTTTGTGTTTAGTGCTAGTTAGCGAATGTTAGCATGCTAACACACTAAACTACTGTATGTTGCAATGCTGACGTTAGCATTCAGCCCAGAGCCTGCAGACGCAAGAGCTGACGCAATTTCATACAAATGTTTGATGCGTCATCTTCGCTCACTGCAGAGTGAAGAACTACTGCTAATACTGAGTCATAGTGAACGAGTGATTCCAGACAAGGCGGAAGTTTCTCCACCTCTGAAGCTGATCTGTTGCCGTTCTTGTTCCTTGGTTCATTCCTCCTCCTCCTCATTTCTGTCCTTCAACTTCTCCTTTCTGTTCTTTGTTCTGGCTGAATGAACTCCAAACAATCACTCAAATTAGCAAATCATTAATAATTGATAGATGAGATGAGTGCATTTTTAGACTGAAAAAGCCCCCAGAAGGCTGGCCCATACAGCTCAGTTAAACAAAATAATAACAACAGCCACAGCTCATTGTTTTCATCGTTACATCTTCACACAGTAGTAACTGTGTCTGGAGCGTTTCACACAACAACACAAATACCTGTTATTCTACGCTTACGCATGCAAATGACACACAGCACTGCACCCGCTATGATGGGGCCCAAATATGCCACCTCACTGGTTAGACTGGTTTCTGTGGAGCGTTAAGTTGTGGGTTAGTCATGGCAATATGGCGATTTCCACTTTTGAAACACTTTTATTTTACACTTTTTATTTTAAGAGCTGCAACTTCTCGTTATTTTCTTTGTTGATTAATCTGCCATTTATTTTGTTGTTTAACTGATTAATCATTTAGTTTATATAATGTCAAAAGTCTTGTTTACTCAAACAACAGTCTAAAATATTCAAATTTACTATCACGTATGACAAAAATGATCCTACAATTTAGGAAGCTGGAAGCAGCAAATGCTTGAAAAATTACTTGAACAATTATTTAATTATCAAAATACCGATTAACATTCTGTTGATGTACTTCAATTAATCATTGACGCTCTACTACAGTAAATCCTTTGTGGTGTGTGTGTGTGTGTGTCCATGAGAGAGACAATATCATAACCACTGCACGGCAAAGTATTTCCACAGTACATTGGTGGTTTTGTTCAGGGTTCTTCATGTGGCTCACCCAGAGTAGTGATGCACGGATGCAGCCAATGCGTTGCCTGATCCACCAGGTAGGATACCCAGCGGGGTCCGGACGGCCTCCTCCCAGTCTGGTCTCTCCAGCAGACCGTTTATCACCTGACAAACGCAGAAGACTTCGATCAGGCGGACAGAAAGAAATAGATACTGAGTAGTCAGTGTTTTCTAGCACAAATGGCTGTGCATCAAACCTCAATGCTTATATGACTTACATGTTTCCTTACATATTTAAAACTATTTATTTATGCAAAGTTCGTGAACCGCTGGTTGTGTTTAACTTTTGAAAAACAGTTTTTATACAAAACCCTTTTTTCAAAAGAAGCAGTAGAAGATTCAGTTTTGAAACTCAGGTATAAAAGTGCTTAAGTATAGAGCTACTGTTGAATTAATATTCAAAAATACAAATGACATCCAGCCCAGTTCAGTCAATAAAATGTCATAAAATTGGGAAAAGTTCCCGTTACAATTTCAAAATCCCCAAAGTGATCGTTATGTCCGAACCAACAGACTTTGGTTTCAGTCTCCAGGTTTTAAGTAATTTAATAATAATAATTTAATGTATATTTCTTTATTGATATATATTTATTTCATGTAAAAACTGAACGTATTTCAAGGAGTTTCATTCAGTTGTACAGTGTAAAGCAACTTGGTTAAAAAATAATAATAATTCTGTTGAATCAAGAGATTTTTCTTGAAAGTAAAATGACCGTAAAACATTATTTGATTTCAATTGAAAACTAGAGTGGAAGCATGTGGAACATTCTATTTGTCTCTGATGCATTTTATAATTGATCATTATCATCTTGATACACAGCAGGAGGTTCATAATGATGACAGAAGTGTTGGCTATGAGCCCCACAGTGTGTGAGCATATGAATGTAGTGAACGTGTGCGCGTGTGTCTCTTTACCTCAAACAGAAGTCCATCTCCAGACATGATGACTAAAGCGTCCCACTGTGACAGGTCGGCCTCCTTCACCAGCTCTCGGGCGTGGTTCTGCCGCTCTGCAAACATCAACACACACACACACATTAATATAAAGTGTGTTTTCATACAGGCCTGTCTTTTCTATATAATAAAGTAAAAGAAAACTTTGCCCTGTCAGCTTCAAGGAATGAATAAGGCAAGAATTAGATGAAAGATTAGGATCTCGAGGCCTCGTCCCAATTGCCAAATCAAGTGTCACCGTGGGAGTGAAAGCTGATATATGGTCTTAAATGAAGCGCCTACCACGCAGCCAATTAGATCGGAACAACTAAATTACCCAGGAGCACTCTGTCAAATTAGCCTGGGGCTCAATGATCTGATGAAGCGGGGCTTTGGTGACACGGCGTCCTCTTAAAGGGGACGTAATCAGTGTGCACAGGGACTATAAAACCAGACCTATTAAACATAGTAGGTTATTAAAAGTGCAGATCATTTCCTCAACATTATATATATTATCTGGGAGTCACTACAACAATGCTTCACTTTACGGCTCTGTAATTTCCTAGAAGTTCCCTGGAAAGAAACGTGGTTTGGCACTAATTATAGAGACAGTCTTTAATTAGTTCACTTTCAATTAATTAATCCCAACTAATTGCTTGTATAGAGAGCCTTCCACTCAGTGGAAAGCAGGCCAGCTGAACACGCAAAACAAACTGTCTGCAGGAGAGCATGCAACCCAACAAATCTAGTACGGGAATAAAGAATCCAGTAATGTAGGAACGATGAAGCAGTATTTACCCGTTAAACACAGGAACCTTCCTCAGAAATTATGAGGAAATAACCCGTAAAATAACATGTCACCAAAGTCAGAGACACCTTCTAAATGATGTCTGTTTGTTTTTCTATCTATTGACTGATCTGTGGAGGTGGTGAGATTTTAGTTTGATAACGATCTGACTTCTGCTAAGCTGGCGTTTTCTAAAGGCTATAGAGCAACTGCTAAGCCTTTTTAACTGCATGTGAGGTTCAGTCGAATCTGGTATTTAAATATCACTGTCTGTCTTTATGTGCGTGGAGGGACGCATCTGTCCGTCTCTGTCTCCCTGTCCTCCGTCTGCAGGTGAAAGGGCAGACGGAGGGCTGTGAGGTGTGAACAACGTCGGTGAAGCGCAGCGGCCTGTCACGACTTCAGTCACAACCCTCTCGTCTCCTCCGCCTGCTGAGGCTCAGCAACACTGGAAGCTTTTTCCCTCCGACTCTCAACTCTTTCACATCATGCTTCTTCATTTTCACTTTTAAAAACAGCCTTCATTCTTATCTATGATGGAATATTGATATTATTCTTTATCATATGCAGACACAGCATACTTGACGTGCACATCTGGGTGCTTTTTTCGTTGTCGTAAAAAATTTAGAGTTTCTTTAAAGATTATATCGACAGAGCTGTCACCACAGCCTCTATGAGAATGAGAGAAAGGACCATAAAGGAATGGATTATTGTCTGTAAAGCTGCTGCAAGTGGAAAATATTACCAGTCCCCTAATAAAAAGTGGCTTATCTCAGCAGAGACAACTCAGTAAAAGGTCCTCTTGCTCTTTGCTGTAACAGCCGGCAGAGTTGTTTTTCATGCAGTATGTATGACTTTTATTTTCGTCCAATGGTAGCCCGGTGCTGGAATCAGGATCTATGACTGAGCTAGAACATCAGTTTTTCGGACGTGGAATTTGTTAAAGGTTGAGCAACAAACACTTTTAGACTAGCAGGTTCCTGATGGACAGCCGGACTATCCCAAAGCAGGAAGACAGCAGTGCTCCTTATCATCGCAGCTGTAGCAACAGTTAATAATGCAAACCTAGACAGAAAGACACAGCAGCCCTAAGGAAGCTATTAGCTACAGTAAGTTACAAATCAATACACAGTGTGGTGTTAGCCATAGTGGTTGAGGCAGCTACAATAATCGACATGGAGAAACATTGGACTGTATCCTGGAGGGAAAAAAACCCACAACAGGTCTAGAAAAATAAATGTCAAGCAGTCAATTATATCATGATATTTTACTACTTTCTATTTATAGAAATTACTTTTAAAAGGTTCTACATTATTAAAAGGCCCAAAAATCATCCAGACTTTCCAGGGACCTGAAAATAAGTTGTCCTCCTTTGTGTCTCTTCCGTGTTCCTTGTTCTTCCCTTTAATGCTGCCATTGTGTAACTTATCCCCCCCCCCCCCCCACACACACACACAGAGAGAGTCCTCTGGAGAGAGATCTGATTTCTCGACCTCTCTTCTTCCCTTCTCCTAAACTCTGCAGAATAAAGGAATCAATTCATCCTTATCAGCCCAGTCACATCACATTTCCTTATCCATGCAGAGGCTGTAAAAGGGCCCAAAGTGACTCTGCAGTGAGGTGGGAGGAGAGCTGAGAGCTGCTTTAGTATGCAGCTCCCCTCATCAGACAGATTGATAATGGCAAAACGACGCAGTGAGGAGAAAACACACATCGGGGACGCAGATAAGTCACGCAGTGCGTGCGATGGTTTTTTATGGTTATGTTGCAGAGGTAAGACGAGGAGAGGAGTGCGCTAGAGTTTCTCTCTGTGGGGAGAGGCAGTGGATTGTGACTAACTGATTACAGTCATGCAGATCTCCGCTGGCCTCTGGTCACAGCCTGGACGGGCACAGTGAGGCACGTTTTAGAAGGATACAAAGATGAGTAAGCTCCTGTGGGGACAAGGAAAACTGCACTTCATTGTTGAGATTATGGTACTTCTTTCCAGCGTGTAGAAATATCTGAGCATTTGCAAGCAGCTTGGTTCACATAGTTGCCCGTATACTTGGAGGATTAAAAAGATCAACCACTAGGGAGCGTCCTCTTTGACCAACACTGGGACATGGCAGGTGAACATCAGAAGCCATTAAATAGACTTAGACTGGCTGTATATGCCATGTTTGTCATAATTCCTGGTTAACAGCATGCCACATGTGTCTTTTACTGCCACAGTTTCATTCCCCCAACTCTCAAAAACATATTAAGTTTACTGAAACAGCTCAATCTTAAATCTTATAAAACGCATGCATCCACAAACCACCACCACAGGAGGTCTGCTTTCACCCCACTGTCCCAAAACAAGGTTGTATGTTTTCGCCCAGTGTGAAGCGGGACAGACAGTAATAGAAACACACCTCATCACAGATCCAAAGGGACTTGAACGGGTTGTACCGAAGGCTACAGGCGCTGAAAGACACTTCCTCAGCCACGCCTGAACCACGATCAGCTAACAAGAGTTTAAACGTGGAAAAATCCTTTGCGGTCTGCCAGTGGGGAAGAAAAAAAAGTACCTAAATTGAGCAACAATCAAGATATAGTTCAACTTTAGAAAGTGTATTTACACCAAGCAGCAATTATATGAAGTGGTAACAACCACATTAAACGAGGATAATCCTGGAAATGATCACTTTTGAGTCACAGAGTCATGGTGGAGAGACTTGCCTACAGTATACTGATGGCTCTAAAAAATCCACAAGGGATTTACTAAAGTTACACATGAGAATAGACAGATACGGTCAAAACATGGGCCAGACCCGTTCAGACTATTTAGATCCATCTTTTCTGCCTGTTTCCAGTCGGATGAAGTGACAAAACAAAACTTTCACAGAAAAGTCAAAACGTCACAGAAAGGGAAAGGGAAATATTTTGCTTCTCTATTGTCGTTGCGCTCTACATTTCCTATGATGGAAACATATTTCCTTATTTTGTAGGATCTTTTTCCAAGATCGCTGTCCTCCTTGTTCATACAATACTTGTTTTCACATCCTCACATGGGCCAAAATGAGCTCCACCACAGTACACCTTGTTAAATGAGCCATGACGTTCTTTAAAAACATAAATAAGATAAATAATAAAGATAGAACAAAAGGAGCAGCACAGAGAGGTTGTTCGAGGAGATATCTGTCTCCTTCGGTAAATATTTGTAATTCGTATTGAGCAGATGAGTCCGAGCACGAGAGGAAGACGAGCATGTTGCTGTCGTTTAATTAACACTGTGTGACAGATATCTCAGGATGCCCGGGCAGCGAGGGAGACCGCCTGAGAGAAATCAGTTTGCTGTCTTTACAACCACATAGACACAGAGGCTCACTGTAACAAACACACACACTCTCTCTCTCTCTCTCTCTCTCTCTCTCTCTCTCTCTCTCTCTCTCAATCTCTCACAGCAGTGCAGTCATCCTTCAACTGTCCTCCATCCCTGGCAGTGCCCACAGCTGCTACACAGCCAAGGATCCCATAATGAGTCTGTCTGCTTTTGTTAGCATCGACATACAAGAGACTTCCTGCCGCAGGCAATGATACACAAGATCAGATAGACATGCTGTTAATTAAGCGAGTGCTATTATTATCATTAAACACGTGTTTTTCATTGGTCAAATTAGGTTTGTTCCAGTTAATCACTATAAGCTTCCCCAAAACAACGATTGTCAAATAATAGCTGAGCAAATGATTTTACATGAGGTCCTAGTCTGAAAGATAGGCCCACTATCCAAAGACATGTGAGGACAGTAGGAATGTAGCGTTAGCCATTGCATACTTTATACTTCTACTCAAATGTATTTCAGAGGGTAATATTGTACTTTTTTCGGTTTCAAAGCAACAGTTACTTTGTATATTAAGATTTCAAACATTGGATCAATTTACTACATATGTTGGGATCTGACTATATGGCTTCGACATGTGCTGTGGAACAAAGAGTCAGGCCTTCCCTTTTGCAAGCAAAGGTTTCATCCTGATTGTAGTTTGAGCACCAAACCCCCAGCTCTGAAGAATTTCACATTAGGGTGCGAGTTTCCTCCCCCCAAAAACTATGCGTTCCTGAAGTTACCTGAAAGCACCACTGCAATCTAATTGGCCGAGGGCCAAGACACCCCAGGACCCCTGTGGTTCAGCCACTGTTCTACAAAACTACCTGCAACCCCACCTCAATGCTTTTTCCCTTCGACCTCCGTCGAGCTAGGGAGCACACCAACGTTGTTTCCCTTTTCAACCAAATCCTAGGTCTAACAGTTTATATTCGCTGGCCGAATTCACCAAACTGTCTATTTTATCTTTGTTCGTATCCACGAAGCGAACCCCTTTTTAGTCCTGTAGAAGTGAAGAAGCAAGACTTCTTCAGAGAGAGAGAGAGAGAGAGAACTTCCACTCTCCACCAAGCGCCTCGTTTGCTCCGGCCATAAGGACGCGAAAATCCCTGATCCAGACGACAGCGATTCTCTCCTACCGAGAGAACACCTCCCGCGGCCCGCAGCCGCGCTGCCTGAGCCCAACGAAGCTCAGAAGAACCCCCCTCAATCATCACGATTGCATCGTACCGTAAGGCGAAATAGAGTCTGGGCAGAGTTAGAGAGAGTTAATTTGTGTTTATTTTATTTTGTTTGTGTGCTTAAAGTACTGTTCATTTTTATAACGTGGTGTATGCTTAATAATCGCCGACACTAACGGTCGCTGAGATCGTTGGGGTTGTGGAGAAGCTAGTGTATTTCATGCTACCGTGATCTGTGTTGAGCTAGCCACCTAAGTGAGGTCGAAGTTGCTTCTCATCAGGTCAGGAGGTCAGAACCGCCGGCTGAGACAAAGAGTCGCGGTTCTTGCTCCCCTGGCTGAGAGAGCAATCTTCCGTACTCCCGCGCGGCGCAGAGGATCTTAATCTCTTGTTTTATTTCATTTTGTTTTGTTCCTTTCCCTTCTCTTTTACTAACACACACACACACACACACACACACACACACACACACACACACACTCACACAGCTTTGCGCTAATGTAGCTACGTGCTAAACGGCTACCGGCACTAGACGCCAGGGTCTCCTGTTGGCTATCTGCCATTTTGAGTCTCGCGCATGAGAGACGTCACCACGTCCCAACTACGTCATACGTCGCTGAGCTGTTCCCTCGCTCCTCCTCCTTACACACACACACACACACACCACACGTACACATACACTCCCCCCTCCTCTTTTCAATCGTCTGTTGATTTTAGATAGCGTGCTCATAAATGTGTAGTTGTTGTTAGTTTAGATATTAGTTGACTAGATCATTAGTATTAGAACGTAATAAACTCTGTTATATTTTAAAGAGCAGCTGTCTGTGATTACTTTGTGCATGTGTATTGTGATAATAGCTGTATATGTGGTCTGTGCTTGAACTTAAACCTTCACTTTCACTCTGAATGTGTAATAGTACTCAGACTGTTGACATTGTGAGTGAACACTAATTATGAGACTTAGTTTATCGTTTGGTTATTGGTCCCTGTTCGCAGGGTGGTGCCCCGTTATTACTAATAATCATTAATAATTGTTACTGACATTAATAATTCTATTGATGTCAAGAATTTAGTTTCTTAGATGCTGATAACCCAAACACGCTCCTTTACGTTATGTTATTCCCAACATATTGGTGCCCCCTTTTTGAGGCTATGTTATTCCCAACATATATGATGCATTTCTTATCGATTGATTGATTACCTTAACCTGCAAGAACATCCAAATGCTGCTTGCATGTTAATGGATCAGTAATATCAATCCAATAATGCAATAATATACAGTAACACTGAGGGGCCATAAAGTATGGTGTTGATACTTCTACTTGTGTAAAGGAACATCATTCCAGTCTTAAGTTAGTTAGTATAGATTGTAGAGGCGCTAAGCTATATTTTCATGCTGTACTATAACACCAAATCCTGCCGACAGTTTTAATTATAGCCAGAAATGAGAAGCCTGCCTTTGATTTCTGTTTTAAATAAAAGACTCAGATTTCTAGTGGTAGCGGTGCCCCTGTTGTAAATGTACACTGCATCTGTGCAGTGTTTATGGTAGAGCGGCACATTTAATAGACTTAGCAAGAGTAACTAATGGGGGGCTTAGCAAGGAATCAGTTCTAATCCTGCTTGATTGACAGATGGTGCCGATAGAGGCCACTACATTGTCTTGAAACGGGCTTGTTTTATGTAAATCTGCATGAGGAAACTTTGCATGTCGGCTGGAATCGGCAACCTCTGGTGCTGAGAAATGAAGCAAACACGCAGCTGCCAAAAACTGCAGTTCCTCCAAAAGCCAGTCAATCCTCGTAGACCCCGCGTGTTCCAATGACAGACTTTACAGCCGAAACGAACACGTTTACAGCCTGGTACAAAAAACAGTAATATCCCCGTTAGGCCTAATTAAGGGTGTGGGCACTTTGAGTAGACAGGTGGGTGCCGTCACAGGTTGACAGGAGCCATTTGTCGACTCTGCTGCTTCACCCGGCCCGCCTCAGCTCCACCCACAATCCACCTCTTTGCCCATTTTTAGAGTTAGGCGGTTTCGTCACTGCCAAGACTGTTACATTTGTAAATGCAATCAGAGAGTGATGGTAAAACTGTCCCTTATCTGATGTATAGCAATGCTTTAGCTTGAGACGGATGAAGAAGCACCTGGTGAAAAGCTGTGTGTGATCACATGCAGATGTAAAGATATCATTCAATCTGAACACCGGAGTCGTCTGGCCCATTAAAGGCAATCTATTTCTGTTTGCTCATTGTGGGAAGGTGCCTCATGATTTTGAATGAATGCAGCCGTAGGGCAGGCTTCATGTCGACTCTGATCCGTGCGTGAGCCAAGGTAAACAAACACACAGCCATTCAGACTCTGCGCAGAGAGAGAGAGAGAGAGAGAGAGAGAGAGAGAGAGAGAGAGAGAGATGAAAACACTGCAATGTAACAAAACGTTGTCATCCGTCAAATACGGCCGCCTTGTATCTAACAGAGCTAAATGGGGACTTGTGCCTCGGCATCAGACGCCGAAGTGGGGCTCGGGGGGGGTATTTGACAACCTGACGGGGCTGCACACTGTTGTGCATGCTGTTGGCTGGGGGCTACACCCCCACATGAGGCCCAAAGGCTCCTAGCCGATGCCTAGAAACGTCCCGAATACAGCAAAATAAGAAAATAAAAGAGGAAATGCAAGCAACGGGCAGAGTCTCTGTAGATACAGACACCGCCACACACTTCGTCTGGGTCATAAGTGAAGACTGAGCGGGAGTATTTGAACACATTGCTTTTCAGAAAACTCCTGCATATTATAGGTTATTAATGAATCATTTACCATATAAAGTAGTTACAACATATATCCACTTAACAAGAAAGTGATAAAAACTTTCCTAAAGGTTTGCGATGTAATGTGTCGCTTCTCTCGCGCCGTTGTCACTGACTGATGAGGTGTGAATTCAAAATATATATTTCTGCTGAAGTAAGGAAATTTGAGGGTTTATCGGCTTTATCAAACAGACGGACAGGTGTGACCTGACAAACCCCATCCAAACGTCTCAACAACAGAGGACGGTGTTAGACCACACACTCGTAGAGGATGTCATATTGTAGTCTACATTAACAACCCATTAGAATTGTTGAGGAATTACTAGACTGCATGTAGAAAAAACCCAAAAAGGTTAATACTCTTCTGCTGAGGCATCATTCAGGGCCATTTCGGAGCGATTAGAGTCAACATTTTCTTTCAGAAGTCTATCTGTCAAAGAGAGTTTCTATCACTGTGGTATCCAAATGTCCCTTTCAGTAGCCATGCTTTTTCATGTAGATGTAGTTTTGGGGATTACATCTATTATGTAGTCTCCGGGATTAATTTGTCAAAAATTACATCTCAGAAATCACAAAAAGCTCATTTTTTTGTGTGTTTTCCACGGCACAGTACCAGTAAGATGGTTTCTCATGCGTCTCCGTCGGTCTGCCCTCTTTTCTCTATCTGTGCACCCCACGCTGTGATGAAAGACTTTTTTTATTTATCTGACATTGCACTGATTTATGAACAAACCCAGACAGAGGGTGAAACTCAAAATAAAAGAGGGAAGACTCCAGTGAATAAGTGAAACGACCAGGCTGAGAGTACGATACAGTACAGGATGAGTGAGCGAGTCGAACACTGCACTGTATCATAAGTACCGCCCAGTGTAGATTATGGGGACGATGATGAATGCATCAAGATCCTATCAAATCACGGCAAAGGCGGATTTTGTGCGAATGTGTGTTTATTGTGCGTGTGTTTTTATCCATATGTGTGTGTCACTGTGTGTACACATATTTATTACATAACAGATCTGCATGCATATGGGTCAGCGGCAGTTGATCGCCATAATGATGGTGACAGCATGAAAACACGGAGAGGATTTAAACTAGAGGAGGGTTACTGGGACAGACATGGAGGGAGGTGTTGCTGTGTGGTCTTTGTTGAGCTGTGTGTATGATTGTAAGAGTGTTTGGAGATGTATCACCCAGCCAGACTTACAGCTTTTATGTACATAACACCTATCAGCAGTAATGTGTGTATTCTCATGCCATGCTTTATACGCGTACTCACCGGTGATGACCAGAGTGTGTGTGACTCCCGCCTCGCTGAGCATTGGTTGGACGTGGTTGTTGTAGAGAGTGAGGGCCTGTCCTTTGCCGCTCTGCGGGTTCACCAGCAGCATCATCCGGCTCGGACGAGACAGCGCACTCATCGACACCCCTGCAGAGGACAGAGGAGACAGGGTCACTTCTCCACAACACAAAAATGTATTTCTAAATAAAGGAGGGCTTATAATGTGACACTGTAGTCTGGAAGGTTTTAGATTTGTTTGACAGCACAGTGAATGGACAGACTCTCGTGACTCTCTAAGTGATTCTTTTTTATTCTCTTATCCCAATTACAGAAACACAAGAGCCACAGCAAAGGAACACATAGCGGAGATGAGCAGGAGGGACACATGTCAATCTGTGTATGTTTGGAGATGAACGCACACAAATTGCACCCTCATCTCTCCTAACAGAGCTTGGCGAGGCTCCTGTAAAGGAGAGGTTGGATGTGCACAATGATTGTTGGAGCTGAAATGCTGAATATATTCAACAGAAAGGAAGACACCGCTGCAGTACAAGACCAACCCAGGAGACGGGAGGTAATGATAAACCCTCACATACTAATAGACAGTATATCACTGTATCACTATATCACTATATGTGTGTGTTCTGCTCATTTACAATGTGTTACCTCATTTGATAATGTGAATTAATTATACATTTCTGGGTATTTGGTCTCCCAGCTGATCGTGTGATCACTTCAACCTTTCAATCCGTTCATTAAAACAGTGATTGTATATATTTAGTGTATTTTTGATGCAAATTAGTTTTCAAAATAGCTTGGGTATCCAAAAGTAGTCAGGGGGTTACACTGATCTTACACACACAGATCCCAAATCTTTTTAAGAATACCATCTCGGCACAGCATGTTGCTGAAGAAGGGAGGAACTGGAAGAAGCTGGTTTTGGCCTTTTCTTCCTCACCGCCTGTGGAGGATTAATTAAACACTGCAAGGAAAAGACTGCCTTGCTAAAATATTAGAATATTATTCTATATCTTAGACGAGATGGGGAGAACTACATCGAAATATAGATATGATGGAAGGCGTGGTTGATAAAACTGTTCATGTTAATCATGGATTCCAGTAAGAAAATGTTATTTTTCTCTACCTCCCTTTTCTCGTGTTCCTTATAATATGTTGGTGTAACACCTCAGCTGGGAGAGAAGCCAAATGAAAGGAGGAGTGTGACGGGGCACCATCAGCCACATTAGAAGCGCTGCAGCTGTGGGATATCTTTACAGGTAGGTACACAGAGTCCTTTCTGTTGTAGGAACGCTCTGTCAACACTCACCCACAAAACAAACTGCGTCAGTGAAGCAGGCTGACAGGCAGAAACCCCAGTCAGAGGAAAGTTTGTTTTGCAGACTGCTGGATTTTAAAAAAAAAGAAGAAAAAAAGATCTAAACATTGTGAGCGTGGGGGGAGGCGAACGCTCCAAACAAGTCTGACAGCTGATAAATGAGTAACGATGGGCGGGAACAACTGAAGTGCAAGAATGAGCACATCTAACTGGTTCCCAACCTAATTGGCAGGTTTGGTTTCAACTGTCAGTGGATTCATAGGGATCCTACTGGAACGCAGTGAAAGAGGTCAGAAATATGTTCACAGGTTACCACGCCTTAACCTTTTTATGTTCCCTAAGGTAGGGAGGTAAACACTACATAGGCGTTTTAACTGCAAACAGACACTTCACATTTCCTGTGACGGGTTGATAAAGGGGCAGTCGCTTTCTCTGTAGGATGAATGTTTCATCTCCAAATCATAACGACTGGACTCCTGAGGGAAAGCCACAGCAGTGCCCTCATGAATCAGCTGGCACCGAGGGCCCTGACCTTGCCTTGTCTGTGTGGCCCGACACCCACATGGAGCTTGTTGGCTAAATCTAACCCCACGTCACTTCCTGTGTGTGCCACCCCTCCCCTTGTCAAAACATTGAAGAGGACACTATCTCTCTATTCATCTGGGTTTCCTCTTCTGTCAGGAGCTCGGCTGCAGCTTCGTCATGGCTTGGAGCCAAAGTGTGATATACATCTAATAAGGCACACTCGAATCAACAGAAATATATTCATCAAAATGTATCCACCATGCTGGACTTTCTGCAGTATATTTGTATGGAGGTGTTTGTTAATCTTCAGATAATGTGTCTGGTTTGTTTGTATAGGAATGGGTGTAGTTCTGGCAAATGATGATAAATGTATACGGTCAAAGCCACATCATTTAGTCCAATCTTGTAGTCTGTTTCCTTATAGTGGCGATAACTGAACTACAAATTATGACAATGACCTCCAGAAAACAACTGTAGGAAAAAGTGAATTGCTGTCCTGGATGAAGTGATAAAGTGACTCTCCTGCAACCAGACTAAATCGTCATCCTCGCAAACAGCAGCCGAGACGAAAAAGATGAAAGACGACAACACTACAGCAACAAATATCTGCTCTGAATCTCGACTACATTCACTTCATCTGTGATTACAGACGTCTCATCTGCTGTATTCAGACCAAGAGCATGGGAACCGTCCCAGATCTTAATGGAATAGTCACTACCGAGGTATTCGTCACAGGAAGTGACAGCCCAAATGAAAGGGGGAAAACCCAGGAGCCGTAAAAAAAAACACATTTTTCCGGCGGCTCCCTATAATAGCTATCTGGGTGCATATAGAGTCTGTGGATAGACGGCATTCTTAGCTTAGTCTGACAACTCATTATGTACATGCAGCACAGATGAAGGTCTAACTTGAAAACTCAAATGTAACATCTGTCACTTTTCCTTGAGATCGCAAAGTGCATCCTCCGCACCTCAAAGCAGGGCAGATGTACATATTCATTGAAATGTGTGCATTTTTATTTATTGACGCACAGACATTTTACATGAAATGAGGGTCAAATGCAAACATGACTCGGCATGTTGCGTCCTCGTTATGTGCCGTGAATGAATAAATTCATCCTCGACCTTACATGGTCATCGTTGCTTGACGACTCTGACTAGTTGCGATGACCCGTGCATGCGTCAGTCAGTGGCGCTGGTGTCTTGCTCAACTTCCTTCAGGCCAGCTTCCCATCAGCAGGGAAGCATGACGAAACATTAACCGTCTGCGATCGAGGAATAAAAGGAGCAATCTTGGCTTTCATCACACTTAGCTGAGCCCACAAAACACCACTCAGCCGGCATAAATTTGCAACTCAGATGGGACCGGCCCCACTCTGTCCAGATTTAGTGTTATTGGGGAACTAAAGGGACAAGGGAGACATCGGGACACGTTCTGCTTCGAAAGTGCATTTCATTTGTCGTAAACAGGTTTGTGTCCCACTCCTCTTGCATCTCTGTCTCAGTGGTGATGTGGGCTCTAAGCCTTTTACAAACACCCATTAGGAGGGAATCCAGTTTCCACATTCAAGGATTAATGGATTAAAATGTGTTAGACCTGCTATTGTACTTCTACCCTCCCTGTCATTTGACAGATATGGCCAATCTTACTAAATGTTAGCTCTTGTCCCAGGCCAGCTGAGGGCTTTCTCATATACATGTATAGCAGTCTCTATCTCATGTAGTCTGATGTATCTGGAGCACAAAAACAAAACATTTTAGCCGCCAATCAAAGGATAAAGCCGACTCCAACTGACAACACACAACTTGATTTTATGTTGCGCCCGTGTCATCTTTTAGCTTCTGAAAAACTTCCTTTTTGCAGATATATGAGATTGTCATCTGATCTGTTCTGCAGTTAACTACATACCAACTGTAACCTAATGACACAATGCCTGGGACGTATTCATCCTGTTTAGAGGGTCAGTTCTGCTCGGAGTCATCTCAGATAGTGACATACTTTAGTTGGAGCTTAAAGGTTTGGATCCTGACTGAACTGCAGGTGACTGTGGACCGGACCAGTTTAGTGATGTGATTAAATGTGCCCACTGTCTTATTAGTGTATGGACACGAGCAGTGTCAGAAGGAGTGCTGTTTTGTGTTTGATTGTGTGTTTTTTGGTGCTTTTCTTCACTCAAAGACCCTTTATAGCACAAAAAAATATAAAAAATCTAAGGCTGCAAAACTGTGCATTTTGATGGTATTGTCATATGTGGACCTTTTTAATTATAAAGTTTGAGGACTCCTGCTTTTTGTATACTCAGTGTTGGTAAATAACTATAACGTGTACATCTACTCAAGTACTGTACTTAAGGAAATGATAGTACCTCAAAATTGTACTTGAGTATTTACATTTTATGCTACTTGGTACTGTGCCACTTCATTTAGGAGGACAATATTGCACATTTTACAACTACATATAGATTATACATACATGTATATTATACTTATATACATATATTTAACAGATGCAGTTACTATTTACTATTCAGATTTTACACACAAATGATCACTGTATAAAAGACTCATAATGATAAATTAAAACTTTTGGAAACAGGACCTTTCTACTTAAGTGAAGAAGCCTTGTTTACCGATGACCGGCCTCACTGCAGTAACATTTGGGTGCAGTGAGGTGAGGACTCTGTCTCTAAATCAAAGAGTGGAAGCTGCACACAGCATTTTTACCGAGCCAGAACCACAAAGGGCGTGGAAGGAGGAGGAGGAGGTGGTGATGGCAGCGGTTAGCTTGCTGTAGCTCTATATTAGGAAAGGCAGAGAGTTTATGACATTGAGGTTTTAATTAAAATCATCCTGCACCGTCAACCCGGTTTTTATACCGTGTATCCCTTGAAACAGAGAGACGGGTCGGGAATGCAGAGAGAGGACGTGTCTCGTTATTAGGAGTGTGTTGGGCTGCAGGGTTGGATTAGGGAGAGGAGGTTAGCTTGCTGCATGTAAACAAACTTCCCAAAGGTCACTTGGTTACATTCCCACTAATGTAATGTTTAGTTTGAGTTTTCTTTTCATTTTAATTAACTGGAGCTTGAATTCTTAATTAATGTCAGCTCAGTTGACATCACGTTCGACTGTATGTTCACTTTCTGCAACTATTAGCCAGTTTTGAATAACAACACAAGACATGAGAGCATAACGTGACGTTACTGCAGACTAAAAAAACAGCTAAATGCACTTAAAAGGTGCCGTGTGCCAGCGTATGGAGGAAATGGACTTCCCACCATTAAAAAAAACCCACAACCACATGTTCTTTTACCAGGCCAAGGCAGACTTTCTCTGAGGTAAACCAGCTGCTCTGTAGGGCTGAATGGTCAGTTAGTGGTTGTTGTCGGCGTATCATGAAATGACTCGAGAGGATGTTTCTGAGAATAGTAAACTGGGTGAGCACCGAATGACCTTTACGCTTGGTGGTACAACGGTATAGTTTGAGATGTAAATATACTGCGTCAGCGACAGGAATAAAATTTGATGGGGTTCACGCTGGAGTGCATTATGCCTCATTTCACGGGCATACTCCATCATTTAGATTTGCTCGTGGTAAGGGAGACAGAGGGCAGGACACTGTTATTAAAAGACTTCGAGCTGCTGTGAGCTCCCAGAGCCGGAGAAAGCTCCGCAGGCGCTGAATCAGAGGTCTCGACAGCACGTCAAGCTCTATCGCAGCATATATATCCAATGAGGAGGAGTCCTCAGGGAGAGGACTGCTGCTACCACTGCTGTCTGACTACACACACACACACACACGGGACTGTGCTGATGTATTTATTGGAACCAAATATATCAAAAATAATTTCCTTTACTACAATAGAAGCAATGAAACGTGTGGTTTCTGTTGTAAGAGAATCAGGAAGTTACATCATTCTTGTCCAGTCAGGACTGATTAATTAGGGTGTGAGGCTTTATGGGGTCAGTGTTTTCATCACAATGTCTGTAGAAGAATTTCACAACTAAAGTGGTTCACACTGACTTAAAGATCAGTAACTTGTCACAGAAGCTGAGGACATCCGCAGTACGATAAGTTATACAGTAACCATGCATGTTTTCTGGATGTTTTTGCTGTCAATAATTAGGCTGCAGCTAACCATTACTTTCATAATCACTTTATCTGTTGATTGTCTTCTCGATTAATCAATGAAAAGTGTCTATTACAGTTTCCTAGAGACCAGGTGACATCTCGATCAGTCCAAAATCCAAAGATAATTAGTTCACCAAGCCTAAGCTATGTTTGGTCCCCGGGTCTACTTTTGTAATCATGCAAGTAGAACCTCATCACGTTATTTACATTATTCTATCAGTGCGGGACAACAAAGCTACTGAGAGGGACTCCACTGGACCGGAGCCCTCCTTGGAAAGCTACAATGGTGATGTGAGTATCTAACTACAGTAAGGTTAATTAAAGTTAGTTTCTGTCGTACACGACATCGCTTAAGAGGCAGACATTTCTGAAGAGTGACGGGCTGCCCAACTGTAACCGTTCATCTATTGTAAAAGCATTCAGAAATATGATCTGATGTCAAACTATTAAATGTATTAAACGACTTCAGACTCCTCCGCGAATCGCCACCTTAACGTGGTGGAGGAGTTTGAGTGGCTCAGTGATCCTGGGAGCTATGTTGTCCGGGGCATTAGCCCCTGGTAGGGTCGCCCAAGGCAAACAGGTCTCAGGGGAGAGCCCAGACTAAGAGCGGTTCAAAACAGCCCCAATGAAAAGCAGCCCACGGACTTCAGTCACCTCGCCCGGACCAGGGAAACCGGGGCACCCTCCCGGAGCCAGACCCAGGAGGGGAGCTCGTCGGCGAGCGTCTGGTGGCCGGGCCTTCGCCCATGGGGCCCGGTTGGGCTCAGCCCGAATAAACAGCATGGAGCAGCCACCCTGTGGACCCACCACCCGCAGGGATAAGCATCGGGGTCGGGTGCAATGCAGACCGGGCGGCGGGTCAGTTCGGGAGGCCTGGGCGAGCCAATCGCCGGCAGCATAGACTAGCTCTAGGGACGTGGAACGTCACCTCGCTAGCGGGGAAAGAGCCAGAGCTGGTGCAGGAGGTGGAGCGGTACCAGCTAGATATAGTTGGACTCACCTCCACACACAGCACTGGCTCCAAGCTCCTGGAGAGGGGTTGGACTTTGTCCTTTTCCGGAGTTGCCCAGGGTGAGAGGCGCCGGGCGGGAGTGGGGATACTCACGAGCCCCCGGCTGAGCGCCGCTGTGTTGGAGTTCTCCCCGGAGAACGAGAGGGTCGTCTCCATGCGCCTACGGGTTGCGGGGAGCAAGGCTCTGACTGTGGTTTGTGCTTATGCACCAAACAGCAGTTCAGAGTATCCGGCCTTCTTGGAGTCGGTGGGAGGGGTCCTGGAAAGGACGCCACCTACCGACTCCATAGTTCTCCTGGGGGACTTCAACGCTCACGTTGGCAATGACGGAGAAACCTGGCGGGTGGTGATTGGGAGGAACGGCTTGCCCGATCTGAACCCGAATGGTGTTTTGTTATTGGACTTCTGTGCTTGCCATGGTTTGGCCATAACGAACACCATGTTCTAACATAAGGTGGCTCATAAGTGTACCTGGTACCAGAACACCTTAGGCCGGAGATCAATGATCGACTTTGTAATCGTATCATTTGATTTGCGGCCGTATGTCTTGGACACTCGGGTGAAGAGAAGAGCAGAGCTGTCAACTGATCACCACCTGGTGGTGAGTTGGATCAGATGGATCAAAAAGCTCCTCGGTGGCAAGGCGCCGGGGGTGGATGAGATCCGCCCTGAGATGCTGAAAGCGCTGGACATAGTTGGGCTGTCCTGGCTGACACGCCTCTTCAATGTCGCATGGGGGTCGGGATCAGTGCCCATGGACTGGCAGACCGGGGTGGTGGTTCCCATTTTCAAAAAGGGGGACCGGAGAGTGTGATCGAATTACCGGGGTATCACACTACTCAGCCTCCCGGGGAAGGCTTATGCCAGGGTGCTGGAAAGGACGCTCCGACCGTTTGTCGAACCTCAGATTCAAGAGGAGCAATGCGGATTCCGTCCCGGCCGTGGAACAGTGGACCAGCTCTTTACCCTCGCAAGACTACTGGAGGGGTTCTGGGAGTTTGCCCAACCAGTCTACATGTGCTTTGTGGACTTGGAGAAGGCTTTCGACCGGGTCCCTTGTGGGGGGTGCTGCGGGAGTATGGGGTGCCGGACCCATTACAACGGGCGATCCGGTCTCTGTACGACTGCAGTAGGAGCTGTGTCCGCATTCTCGGCCCTGTTTTTTACATTTCGAAAGGAATCACCTGATTACATAATGTAGCATCAAGCTCTTTGTTTTGCGTGCAAGTATGAAATTGTGCGTAATAGAGCAAACAAACCATCGTCCCAGCTTCAACTCTGTCTCGGCCAGAGGTAATGTATTAGTAATAGAATCGACTGGCTGAGAGGCCTGCATTTTGCTGCTAAAAGGAGCAAAGACCCCCCCGAGACGGTTGAATAAGGTGCTTTGGACTTTCCATCACTGCCATTATCAGGGTTTCGCACGTAAACGAACAGCCTCATTCAGATATTATGCATTAACACATGATCCTTATAAAGTTTCCCGAGTTATCCGTATTCCTTTCAGCAAGCTATAGAATCATTTTAAAATAATTAAAATTCATAATTGTGTGAATGCTCATCATACTGCTACTGAGTTTATTAACATATTAGATGGCCCAGCATTTACACAACACATGGCCGTTGTAATAAAATGTATCTGGTAATATCAGGAGCGCTGCACATTTAAGATGTCACCGTGTTTGTCCCAGATACAGTTTCTTAAAATCTAGAAACGGTAGGACCACAGTGCCGGTGAGCCTGTATTTGCTGGGTGACAGTGTTGTGTCACTACCTGATGCATTCTGTGTAGCCAGATGACAACCCAGAGCGATTGATTTACTCGATACTAGTAACCGCTCTGCCTGCTGCCGTCACCTTACTCATTACAATGATGATGCTGTCCACAGCTGCATTTAATCCATTTATTGACAACGTAGGATCAATACTATTTAGGAGACACTTGGCAAAGCATCTGAACTGTCAGCTGTGTTCATCAGAGCAGGGAGGACATTTATGAGGTTTTAGAGTCAGGAGGAAGAAGTGCCAACAAAGACCAATGTGTCGACTCACTTCTTCTGCTAAACGTTGCACAGCCCGTGACATGCAGTATATTCTGCACTTCCTCCTGCTGTGAGGAAATAACTAGTCTGTAATCCAGCAGGCTGAAGTCATGAAAAACAGATGCTTTCTGAACAATCATGCAAGGATGCCGGAAGTCAAGCCGACGGCATCTGTACCAATATTGATGACAAGGTCAGACGGGCAGCGCTGACCTCATTTAGGCCAGTGGTTTGGATGCAGAGCTCCTGAACATGATTTAGTGCGGTTCACAAGGCCGTCGGCGTAATGAGTAACTCACTGCAGACTGCTTTTCAGACGGGAATCCTGTCGTCACATTCCAGAGATACCAAAGACCCCTTCAGCCTGAACGAGGTTTGAAATGAATGCTACTGACCACAAAAATGCTCAGAAATGTGACACTTCTGCAGGATGCCCAGTGGTAGCTGTATATATGCAGCCCACATTCTCGCTCAGCACATCTGGTCCTGTTCGACTCAATCACTTCTGGACAGCCAACCCTCCTAAAAATATGTACCTCACAGGTTTTCGGTTGCAGTTAATGATTATTTTCATCGCTGATTAATCTGCCAGTTAATCAAATAACAGTGAAAAGTCGCCTGTTTTTGTCCAACCAACCAGCACAATCATTTTACAATACTTTAAGACGTTGGGAGAATGAGTGTCCGAAGCTACTCGACCCTCTGACGAGCAGTTGTGATGAATTATACGGCTGATTTTACATTTGCCAAACCTATCGTTTAGTCTTTAAAGATCCTCTAGCGACAGTCCTGCTTTTGTTTACTTGTGCGTGCATTGAAGGAGCCGCTGTTACAGTTACTGTTGTAAAATACAATGATTTTTGATCAGTTAATTCCATTGTGAGCTGCATATGTGCTCACTAAGCTCAGTGGACAGTCAGTTGTTTCAGCTCTAGTTTCCAATGTTCCACTTTGCATCGTTGTTGTCAGACACAAACTAAGTTCTGGAGAACATGAAATAAAATTGCGTCTGTAGAAATTGCCCCGGATACAGCCGGTGTTTCAAAGGCTGGATAAACTGGATGGAGGCAGAGGTGTAATTCATTACTACAAAGCCGCTGAAGCCGTTTACGTTTGTGTTCTCCGTCCCAAGGTAGAACAATTGTCAGGTCGCCGTCTCAGGTTCGGCTCCAGACAATGCATGTCAAAGTAAATAATGGTGTCCTTTCAGTTGCTGAAAGTCTGATCTTTCCTCTTCTGACAGGCTTCTGCAGCATATTTTGTCTCGTTAAAAATATATTTGTGCAATTGGGGGAACGCTATCTGGGTCACAGAGTGGCAGTGATACCATGGCTGTGTGGAGGAAAAAGTTTGGGTGAGGCAAAAAAATGCATTTCATGTTTTTTTCTTCCAGCTGGGACAGCTCGGTGAGGAGGACAAATAATGAGACAACTTATCTTTAGAAATCTCCAATTAGACAATGTTTCCCAGCGGAGTAATTATACCTCTTGGCATCATGTGAACTCAGTAGCATATTACACACTCACGTTTCTCAGGTGTCTTTTATGTTAAAATGGTTCGTTGGCAGTCTGGGGTTACTGTAATGTAACTCTCCATACCACACCAGTCCTATTGTTTTATTCACACTCGTAGGTTAAAGGTCATGATACCCTGTGACAGATAACAGATAAGAAACCGGTTCTATACAGGACATGACATGATGTAAACTCAGCAGCAGTACTGCCATGTTTTTTTATATTAAAAGGTTTTGTTTGAATCACGTTACTGAAATGTGACTCTGTGTACCAGACCAGCTGTGGAATTAAAGCCTTCAGGTAGAGATGATGAGGTGACAAGAACCCACTTCTGTACAGCAAATAAGCAAAGAATCCTAATAGCTGTTGGGCAAACTGATAAGAGCAAAGATCACACCTTTAAAATGTATGTCTAAATGATCAAAGACATTGTAATTGACAATTTCCCTGAGTTTGTGTCTGTTTGAACAAGTTAAAGGGGAAACTGATAAAAGACAGAGGTTGTTAGTGCAGTTAACACTGCCTTTAAAAACAATGGCTGTAATAATTAGGGAGGACCATGAAGTCTCCTCACGGCATGGAGGTCATTTCCCTAAAGTGACTAATGAAACAACAGAGCTGAAAGGATTAATCCATGAATATATCAGATAATCAACAACGATTTGGATGATTGTCTGATCCTTTCATTATGTTTTTCCAAGCAAAGTGCCAACAATCTTAGGTGCTGCTTTTCTTTGTCAAATGTGATTTATCTTGTAAATAATTGATGAATTAATAACTAAAATAATCATTAGGTACAATATAGCTCGTCATTTTGGATAATTCCTTTTTTAGTTGGTAGCAAAGTCAGACTAAACACTAGCAGGGTACCTACAGGTATCTATTCTATTAAATGGCCTAAATCACCATCATCACACAGTGAACTTTTCCCTCTTGTTGCTCACGAGCACTCACCGTCTATTCTTAGTGACTGTAGCCGTACAGAGCGTTCTCGGACAGCGCGAGCCCACTTCTCCGCCTCCTCCAGATTAGCGCGCGGGTCCTGGAGCGCGGCGAGACGAAAGCAGTGCTCCGCTCTCTGCCGCGAGACCCCGGAACTCATCCAGCGCCGTCTGAGCGGGTAGAAGTGCGCCGCTAAGTACGCAGCCGGGTCCGCGTTGTCATCTTCCCGGTAAGCCCGGCAACCGACGCAGTCCTTCAGGCTGAGCATCACCTTGTTCCGCCCGACAGGTGCCGAGGTGAGCCTCTGGACGATGAGGTCCCTCTCGGTCAAGCTCACGGTACACCGGACTTTTCGGTTACCTGCGAGCGTGAATTCCCCGTACAGCGAAACCGGGTTGATGCTGTTGTTGGGGTCCGGTTCAGCTCTCCTCTGATCCATCCTAAGCGGACCGGGATAAAGCAGCGGCCGCTCTGTCACATAGCTACCCGAGCAAGTGGACTGTCAAACTGCGACTGACAGCCTGCTGCTCGGACCGGGTGTCAAGAGAAACGGACTGTAACACACCACTTCCGGTTATATTTCAAAATAGGACACATGCGTTGTTCCCACTGAAGTCGTATCCTCGGCCTTATTTTCTAAGAAACCTAAAGAGAGCTTTTATTCTGCAATTAAAAATGTACACAGGGTGAGCGATTGTAGTTATTTTACACTCGGCATATTCAAATATGACAACTTTTTGGCCCACCAAAATTATAAAATTATCCAACCCTGATACAAAAGCAACTCCTTTTTTATGTCTTAGCTTTCCTCCCACTTACTATGCGATGTGTACATTCTATGTCAGGTATTGTAATTTGGAAGTGTATGTTCCCAAACAAAGTTTAAATTAAGTTTACACAAAGCATGTTGATGATGTAAGTATGTGAGCTAGCAGGGCCACAGAGAGTGTGTCGTTTCCATTCATAATTCTAATCAGCCTGTGATGATGGGACATTAGGTGAGTTATAATTAAGAAGGTGACAGAAAAGCCATTAGTAGCCTCGTGTGACTCTGAATACTGTAGGTTGTAGCCACACACCTTATTGGTATTACAAGAGAATGGGATTTTAATGTACTAGTACATTTCTAACCAGTCATTTTAAACCATCAATGGACAAATCCACCCTTTTATTTTTAAGGTCATAACTGCCCGTTTTCTCTCTGTTGTCTTGGGTGTCTCATGCTGACTTGACTCATCTCTACCCGGCTTCAGTTCACGTTAAACTTTGCTGTTCAGTTGTTCTGCCGCTAAAAAGAGGCGCTCTGCTGCCCCCTAGTGGTTCAATGATGGAAATACCTGGTTACAAACTTAATACTGACAAGTGTGTGTGGTTGCAGTGGTCTTAATAATACATTTATTTTAATTTTATTTTATTTTATTTTTTCATCTTACTGATGACACTAACATGCCTCTGCTCTATTCACTAGTCCCAATAAGTTATGGCAGTATGACAGTGAGCCAGCATGTACCCGGAATGATGAAGCAAATATAATTCAGCTTTCTTTCCTTTTATTATTTATACTTGTGCTATTCCTACTATGACATGTCAAAGTGTCTTCTGTGAAAAAGGCCTATTGATAAAAGTTTAACTTTGTAGTATAGTTCTATAATACAAAAGTAGTTATCCATACATCAACTGTTGTGTTATTGTGTATCCTCACTCAAATACATTCTTTCTTGACAAGATAGTTTGCTGCATGTTATTATCAATGTTAGTAAACATGTAAAAAATCAGTGCTAAGTGTAAAATATATAAGATAATTGTAGACAATTGTACATAATTATTGCTATGACTGTTAGTAGTAATATTACAATCTTTATTATTTTTTTGAACACTTATATATTCATCTGATTTAATCAAGACAAACAAGGTATTATGAGCATGCTGTATTCTGATGCTGTAAAATGTAAATACAGATTTACATGGAGCCAAAACCACATCATTTTCTGTATGTTACATACTGCGCACACATTTCAATATCCCTTCAAAATACACTTTGATTCACCATTTCTAAAAATATTTTTTGTTTGAAAGTTAACATATTAAATCGGTACAGTAAGATTGAAGAAAAAATCGATTACAGAAATTAAAAAGTAATTTCTCTGTCTTTCAATAATGGATTTAGTCTTGCATGATTGTTAAACATTAAAGCAAAAATGTTATCAAAAAAACGCAGCAGCAAATGTCTTCAGATGATTAGAAACAGAGAGCGTAGCACTCTGTATTTAATTAGGTTTCCCACATGCATACAAATGCACTTTAATTAGTGATAACTGGAACCAAACGGAAGTTTTGATGAGCAAAAGAACCCCCCAAAGAAACAGTAATTAAAATGAGCATTTGATTGTCTTGGTGGCCTTAAACACATCAGTGAAAGTCTGTTCACGCACTTCCAGATAAGGATGACTGCTAATAGAGAAAATGGCATTAATTAATTTGTCAAATGATAATTTACAGAGATTCATGTATTTAATTATGGTTAAAAATTATTTCAGTTAAGTTTAGCTTGTAATACTTTCTATGTATCTATTATTCATGTTAAACATACGTATAATCTGCATATAGTACTGCATAATTATAGTTATAATCACTGTTATAATGCATCATAATGTATTATAAATTACTCCAGGTTATTAGGCTCATGCCTAGGCAGTTTGTCTTCGGTTACTGTGCCGGTGAAATCAGTCACAGCCTCTGCCCACCAGAAAATATATAAGTTTGAATGTAGTCGGCTTCAAGTGAAGAGTCACACTTTCATCTCAGCTCCATAATGCAGCAGTTACTTTGGGCAAACCACAGATGGCGGTGTTGGATTAACAGCTGATAGTCACCATCCCACAATGCATCTGGTTTTGAAAGCCAATCTCAATACAGTAAAAACTAAACTGCAGACTGAGCTACACTGTACTAATGAAAATATAGTTCATGGTATTTGTACAAAGTAGAAGTGGAAAGTGGAAACACAATTCATCTAAAGTATGTTTTAGGGCTCTTTACTTTATTACCTCTATTTTGTGAGACATCATTCTTTAACGTCATCACATTTCAGTGGTAAGTAGGCTACTGCACTTGTTACCCCAACATGGGATGCTTTGCAAATGTAATACAAAGTGCAGCATGATATAAACAAATATGTTTAATTGAAAGAGGGATATACCACCTCATGAAATCAGAGCGTCATTTATGGTTTGTTTACATAGTACACACGACATAAAGTCGAGCTGTAGTGAACCCCGCCCCTCTGCTGCCACACAGACAATCTCACACAACCCAAAGCAAGAAAAACATGCAGGTACACATGGAGAAAAAGGTGATCACTGAAGATTTATGTTGTGGTTTTAGATATCCGTAAGAAAACGCCAGATCTTGTTAAACTGTGAAAGTCTATCCCTTTGCAGCTCTTTCAAGATTTAGGGTATTAATCAGCCACCGTTTGACTGTAGGGACCTCCTTCTCCTTCCACTACTGAACAATACATGTTTTTGCTGTATTGAAGCCGTTATTGGGTCTTAACTTTACATTATGTGTTACTATGGAAATCGTCCTCAAAGGATTTTAATCCTTTTCTTGAACTGTTAGCGTGGCACTGCAGCCATACCTTCATATTTTGTCATCAGCACCACTTTAAAATCCATTACTGGTAACGTACTTCATCTTCATCACTGCATCGGTGATGTGTCTGAGGAGTATATTGCTTTGAGAAAATATAATTAAGGAGTTGTCTGACTTCTCTTTGGTCAAATCAAAGTCATTCTTGCGTTCCTGTTCTGCCTGCAGGCACCGATCCACAGAGAGGAGGAAGCGGGAGAAGCAGCAGCAGTAGTGGGAGGAGGAGGAGGTAAGCATATATGCAGATGGGATTTATTAGTGGTCCCTGTAAACACCTGGAGCCAGAGGGGGTACAAGATGATCTTATTCACATGCAAGTCTCGTTCTGCACTGCTGCTAAAACGCACCACTTTTCATCCCCTTCGCAGCAGAAGTTAGGTAGGCATCACCTTAATTCCTACTTTGGCAGTAAATGCAGGTCCCCCCCCACATCAAAAAGCCATTCAGGCTTTACTTTGAACATGAACATATTATGTAATTTGCTGCAACGGGGGAGAAAATGCCTCTGAAAAACGTGCGTGTTTCTTCAGCGTGCGATCATTAGACACACTACGGGCCTCGCAACAAAAGGGGCCTTTCATTTCAAACTGCCGCGTAGACGCTGATTTCCTAAAAGCTATTGATTGAAAATGGCACAGCTGAGGAGCGGGAGAGGAGCCATGAATGGAGACAGTAGATTCCCACTTCCACCGTTCTCCAGCTGTGAGCTCCATTGCTGCCTGGCCTTGGATGGGGAGAGAGAGGGCCATCCCTGTATATGGTGTGTTTATTTTTTTTAATGGGATTTAAGACACTGTGCTTGTATATTTTTAAGAGGTTTCATCTCAAAAGGGCGATGAAAACAACCGTGTCATCGCTGCATACTTTCTGCACACATTCTGCAGTAATTGCCCTAAACTGGCATTCCTCGCCATCTGGTTTCATCTCCTGAACACGAGACCATTGACACACGCTTAATAACCGATACTCATCCATCATCTGTTCCGCAGCACCAGATGTCAGTGCATATCAATACGGTCATTACATTAACATAATTGTCGCTTATATAACATACACTGAGCCTGCCTCTGACCTATCACCAGCCCACAACCTTCACACACACACACACACACACACACACACTGACAGATAACTGAGTGGGAGGAACGGATGTCATATACCTCAGCATTTAGTTAGCATTGGCATCCAACATGACAGATTCCCCGTCTGGGTCGCTTAGCACTGAAGGCTTGCAGAAAGGGTTCGCCTGTCTGCCTGGCTCTCCTTCACTTGCCCCTTAATTCTGCTCTGTTTCTTCAGATGCCCACCCCTTTCGTCAAGGCGCTGCCATAATTATATAAGAGTTATGCAAACCTGTCTCTTGCCGGCAAAACGGTGAAGCACTTGGAGCTCCTAAATGACGGTAATAACCGTGGGAAATATACTTACTGTGAAATTATCATTTCAAACGAATAAAGTGCGTGGATGCTGTGTGGCGGATCATCATCAATGCAGATTGGCTGCTGTGAAAACTGAAAATGGGATTTTCATCATTTGTTTGACAAACACATGGCGACAGGGGCGAGCTGGATAAACTTGGTTTGTACCCAGAGAGGAGAGCAAAGACACCAGATACAGTATGTCAGGCTGAATCTATTATTTTTTTCATTATTCTCCAAAGCATAAAGGTTATATTGTCAACTATCGACATTTTCTGTTTTTACCACTTGTTTTGCAACGAGCTGAATACATGAAATACTGTCGGCAAGTGTGGAGATGAAGCCGGATGTTGAGGGGTTAACGTAAATTGGATTCTGTATGCACTTTCTTCATCTTTGTGACTCTTTCCATAATTCATTCACTAGTACTTTGTTATGTTTAGGGCTGCTACCAACAAGTGCTTTCCTTGTTGATTCAATTAGATGGGAGGACTGACATCATTTGTTTGTATGGTAAATGTAAAATATGGGTCAGCAGCTGATTAGCTTAGCTTAGCATAAAGACAGGAAAGCTAGACAGCTGGCTCTGTCCAATGGTAACAAAAGCTGCCTACCTGCTTTATTTAGGCTATTTAACATGTTGTATCAATTAAAACTGAGGTGCAAAAACAATTTGTTGTTTTTATTTCAGGGATATGAGCATTAACTTCTCGAGATCTCTGCTGATTGCCTGGCAACTTCACAGTGATGTCAGGACTCCTATCACCTGTTAACCAATTTTAAAAAATAACTAAATTTAGGATGAAAATATCAGAATAGTGAAAAATGCCCATTATAGTTTCCCAGAGCCAAAGCTGACATATGTATATTGCTCATTTTGCCAACAATCCAGAAACAAAACATATTCTATTTACTTTAACTTTATTCAAGAAAACAAGCAACTATTCACATTCGAGGAGTTGCAACGAGGGAATGTTTGCTTCTTTTGCTTACAAATAAAATGGCGTAAATGATTTGGAGAGCTCACCAGGCCATTTTTAATTTAACTCAGCTGCCGCCTGGCAGCCACGGGGCATCCAAAGGGCTGAGTCACTCGCCGAACTGAAGATATGCCAAGAAGAACAGACAGGGGGAAAGCCCAGGCCTCTCCCTCCGCAGCAGGGGAATCACTCCTCATTACATGTGGACGCGGTTTATTGGGTCACCTCCATTCTCGTGGCCTGCTTGTTGGAGCATGGTGGTGGGGGAGGCAGCTGGATTAGCATGATGGTGTGAGCACACTGTGTTACCCGGGGTGGGGGGGGGTGATGTACAGTCTTTCAAAACAACTGAACCAGCTTGCCTGACTCGATTAGAGGGAGTCCATGTTACTCTTGAAATGCAGCGTTGTGTTAGAAAATCATTGAATATCGTGGCCAGTGGGCGTCACTGACATGTCCTGGGGGTGTGTTCACTAACTGTCGTGTGTGCTGTTGATGTCGTAATCTGCTGGGAGGCAGCAGCCAAACCTCTGCATGAACACTTTCGGATTAAGGAATGAATCTAGTATTTAGTATCGTTACTATACTCTGGTGAATAATAGAGATTGACAGTGCGTGTGCCTGCTGTGTCTCGTCCCTTATGAACATTGGTTATGTGCGGCAACGACTTCTATCGGGCTGCTCACCGCTGCCTTTCCCCACAGTCTCATTTCCTCCATCACAGAGTCAACCCCAGGGTCAGCTCTCATGATGCTCATACATGACCTGACCTATTAGGAGGAAGCTCCTCTGTGTGTCGCTGCTCATTTCCTGGAGTGGCACCCCGATGCTGAGAGAAGGGAACAAAGATATCATGCCAGCTCAAGGGACAACTTGCTGTTCTCACAACCTCTCCGAGCCACCTGACACAAAAACACAACCTGTAAACCAGTGGAGAGAGAGTGTAGGCGTTTGCAGCTGTGTGCATCTGAGGGGTTTGGTTAAGAGTTTTGAGGAGCGTTATTGTTGCAGTGTGTTAATTGCCTGTGAGTGGCATCTTCTCTGACTTTTGCTCTCACTGCGGGAGGCTGCTGCTCGCTGTATCAACCTGCTGCTGATTATTTGGGGTTCTTGTCTCCACAGAAGCACATTTATGTGCAGGCATTTCTGTCGACAGAAGACGGAGAGTTGTTAAGAGGATGAAAGAAATATATATCATTTATTTCATTCTGCTTGGACAAATTGTCTTCCTCCAGTAAAAGCGAAGGTTTCCTGTCAATTACATCAATTAATTGCCAATCTTGTAATGCAACACAGAATGTACATTCGTCATTGTTTACCAAATCAGTATTGACTACTGCGTTCACTTGCTAATGGGGATACAAACCAATGCAAACAGTTATATAAATTAATTTATTCCTATGAATAAAAGAAACAATACATACTGAAAACATTTCGGTCTGTGTTTCCATTTCACCTGCAGGACTACTGTATGAATAATGTTGAAAAAGCTGGCCCGTGGTTGAACCTTATTTGTGACCCGTGTTTTATTCTATAGTAACATGTATACATACATTACACAAAGCCTACAAGCTACTGTGAGTCATGACGGATAGCTTCAAAACAGGTCACAATATTTACTTGATGTCCGAATACCCTGCATCCTTTTACCGCCAACAGTCAACAACAACAACTATAATCAGCTTCTCAAGAGCCAATGAGTTGTGTTCTGCTCCTTTGATTCCTCACGGCCCTCGCTCAGGGTTTTATATTGAATCTCAAAGTCAGGTGGAGATATGATTAAGTCTGCAGTAAAAGTGAGCTGCCCCAGTGATTGGGGAAGAAAGACAGCCCTGTATTAGAGTCTCAGTCCCTATCTCTATCTCTGTCTCTCTCTCTCTATCTCTGTCTCTCTCTCTCTCTTTCTTTTTTGAGTCCATTAGGAATCATGGCTCTCTCCCCCATCATTAGATTAACTCCCATGGTCTGCCAGAGTGCGCAGGAAGACCACACTCATTACCCAAGCTGCTCTACTTAACCGAGCTCACAAAAGCCCCGCTTTCACCTTGTAATTTGAGTCAGAGAGGCTCATCAGGGGCAGGAGGCAACAGCGAGATATGGCAGAGCTGCTGCCGCTATCTGCAGATATGCGTGTTCTATACCGTCTTGATTACACAGGCGGATTCAGAGTGCACGCTTGGCAGAGACGATGTTCGTGGCGATGTATTTGGCACATTAGTTCCCCCAATAGTGTACCACGGCTGGAGGGATTTGGTACACACTTGTCACAATGGCAAACAGAGACAAATACGATAATAAAGCTCTAAATAGAGTAGATGCGTAACACTCCCTGTCACAGTGGTGGTTTTGGTCCCTTTTCAAAATAACTCTGTGGCCTGTTGGTCCCAGCGGAACATAAATTGAATGCACACTGGTATCCACAGGACAACAAACAGGATAACAACCTTATTATCAATAAGGATTCAATCATTAATGTAATCAGAGGGGAAATAAGATCTCATCTACGGGCAAAGGAAATGGTCCAGCTCATAGAGGGATGAAAACCCGCATTCATTGCTGAGATCCTGTACATACGTAGGCTTGAATAGTTATTTTATATGATTTGTGCATCCTTCCACATGCTTGATAATCCACGTGCAGAGAGTAAAATGTCAAATGATTCAAAAGATTAACCCTGGTAGCTTCTTTCTGTGCTAATGACAGCGTGGGTGTGGATCCCCCCCCCCCCCCTTCAAATATAGACAACAGGACGTGTGCATCACAGACAACACTCGTTTATTTCTAGTCATTAGCAGAGTATTTAGGACAAAATGTTAGCAGTCATTCCAGGAGAAGCTCAAGTTGGAAACTACTTTTCGTCGCTTACAGGACAGTTAAGTAAAGATACACTCAGGTGTGAAATTACTTCCCTCTCATGAATGTCATACAACAGCTTATGGGAACAGATCATTGCGTGAGTGATTGAAGTGCTCAGGTTTGCGAAGAAAACTGGGGTTGTTGCAATTTTCTTGCTCGGGACACAAAGACACAGCACTGAAGGCGCCTAATCTCAACTGTAAATGTTTAAAACAATCGATAGGAATGGTTTGAAGTGTGTTAGTTGTTCTGCTGCCAAATAGTTTAAGAACATCTAAAGCCGCCTCTGTGGATCAGCTGGTCGACTGCAGAGAGACCTGGTGTGGTTCAAAGACGATGGAGGACGACTCTCTGGGCTGTTTCCACCGACGAGGATATTTCTCCAGCAAAGCATTCTGGGAACAGGTAAGTTAGTTTGACACTTCACTGTTCACAATGAGCTATAGACGGCCACATTCAAAAACACAAGTATCATCATTTAGAATTATCATAACAACTTTGTAGATAATTGACTAATCTATCTAGTCACACTACTACACGTGGTATTCTTTTAAAAAAATGACTCGCCAGCTGTCTCTCCATGGATCTGAGGACACCTTCCACATCTGCAACCCACATCTGTGTGGAAACGAGAGAAAGAGAGAGAGTGACAAGTGAAGTATTTCATCATCAGGAGAGAGATGTTGCAAAGCGGAATTGGATATTGCACCTTTTGATCACAGCAGACCCACCTCTGAGCGAACAGAGTAGTTTCATATTCAAGTCGATGGAATATTAAGCAAGCTACAGGAAGTGCTCAGCCTGACTGGACTTCTACCAGACAGGTTGGTTAGTTTTACTTTCCAAGGACAGTTCTAATTGATCAATGTAAATGCTGTAAAAGACACAGAGTTAGCTTTTGGACAGATGTTTGAAGGAACCCTTAATTCAAATGAAATGAAAGGCTCTGAAACATATTTTCTCAATCAGCTTCTTGTCACTAGTGATAAGGTCCTACATGAAGACAATATTTTCAGAAAACGTTAGAACGGTTTCAGTTTCTTTACATGAGAGATTTCTGTATTTGTGTTTTTGTCTTTGCTTTTCTCGCTGGTTTAAAGTGGGTGTGGCAATGTTGGAAAAAGGTGATTTTTTTGTGGAACAATGATTTTTTGTGGAACAATGAGAGTTTGGCGACATTTTCTGGAACAATATTTAAAGAGCTACATCAGTTCTATTTGGAAAATATGTTTAGCATCCTAGAAGACAAAAACATTTTTTATTTCTATTTAATCTTATTGTTCAAATTTCACAGAATATATATTGTATAAAATTGTGTTTTATATTAAATGGGCCTAGTACCGCGTATACCTCTTTATTGTGCATTCAATACTAAGCTATTCAAATAATACACAGGTTCATATATTCATGTCTTTATTTTAAACATGTGCAAGGTACAGTGAGTAGGGTGGCTGTGCCACTGCCATTTAGAAACATACCTTGTCAACTGATACCAATGCCAATATCAACATTCTCTGTCAATTGCATGATAATCATGCATATAAGCTATTCAAATAGATGTTTTCATTTTAAACATAAATGTAGAAACGAAAAATGAGTGATGGCCTATTAGTGCCACTGCCATGCATAAAGATACCTGTTATCTTTCATACAATACTGAACAATTTTTTTTTTTAATTGTCTCATCAACCAAATATTTCGCGGACCCCCTGTTGAAGACCTCTGCCTTAGAGTACAACTACAACTACTATTTGAATACTGGTGGTATCATAACAAAGGTAACACTTGTGAGATTTCTGCAGAGATGTAAGCATCATCATATGTGCTTGGGTCAGAGTGAATGAAGATGGAAAAGATTTAATTTCTAACCTAACTGTACAGTTTTAGAGAGAATATCCCTTTTGAATGATGCAGCCGCAGCCCAAATCCTCCAGCAAACCAAATCCCATATCTGAACATTGCCTGTGCACAGACTGATGCTAATAAAGTGAAGCAGAGCAAAGTTGGAGAGGTTTTAGTAGAGGTGCGCGTGTGTCTGTGTGTGTGTCTGTGTGTGTGTGTGTGTGTGTGTGTGTGTGTGTGTGTGTGTGTTTTCACATGGAAGGCTGATGATAGGCTGTTGAATGCTGGAAGAAGGCTGAGTGTAAATGTTGAACTTGAGAGTATTTCCTAATTGAAAGCAAAGAAAAGAACGACACTGAAGGACGTTTTCTCTCTTCTTCCGACTTGCTTCGGCAGTTTGATTGACAGATGGTTTATCCAATCACCTGCCACGTATTTTTGGAAAGTGCCTGCCCTTTTCCAAACAGTTTCCAATGACGACTTCTCAGATGGTTCTGTATAAAAATCCATCTATCGGGTTCGGTTAATGCGTGCATGCACCGCGTGTTTTTGATACGTGCTCCTTTTGTTGCTTGTTGTTGGAATTATTTAGGTAAAAATGATAATCATGAGCTTTTAGCTGAACTTCTTCCCGTTAGATCGGTATGCAGGATGAATATGTTGCTAGATGTCCTCCTCTTGTGTTATCGGGTGTTGTAGCGCTCGGTTTCCTAATCCAAAGGCTGCAAAATCGTGTTTTTTGTTTAAAAGCTTCATATGGATTGTAACTCCCTCATTTACTATTTGTAAATTTGATTGAGGGAAATAGCTGCCAGTTTACACTCATTAAACAATATTCATGGATGAGATCCTGGACAAGTTTTTCCCTTTCAGACGAAGATGTGCTGAATATAAACTGAATATAAACTTTTAAGAGAGGCCTCAGAACGTCCATATGGTACCTATATGTAAAACAAATGCACTTCCAACAATTTTATTATTAATTAATCCCAAGTTATACTACTTCCTGCACTAAACACTGTCACTGAACTAGTTGTTAGTCCATCATTGGGTCGATCAGTCTTTTCTTATGCCTTTTTCATACTGAATGAACTTTTTTCTAAAGGATTTCTGAACTCATCTCTGGTCAGATTTAAGGTGGTGCTTTTGTGTGATTCTTGGTGGAGAAACTGTCCGTTAGATCAACTAATTGATTAGTAGAGCAGGGTGCTGAACCATCCGTCAATGAGGTGCTGACCTGCAACCTTTTTTGGAAGGCGGCAAACAAAAACAAAGTTAGTGATGGCAATAATGTCATAGCCAAATCCTCTAGTGAATGACATGACGGCTGTCTGTCAGGCTCTCAGGTGCATAGTTATTTAGTTTATTTTGGATATTTACTTTCCAGATTAATGAAAAATTCACACACGGCTGGAGAGCAGTTTGTGCCGACAGGCAGGTTTGTCCTTCTTTGTGTTGTATTTACTAGGAGCACAGCATGGTTTGATGGTGTTTGATAATGACTTCATTAAGAAGCTAATTAATACAGTAATTAGTACAGATTTTTATGTCAGTTTCACTTCTAAACTTATCTATCAAAAAGCATGAAGGAGATGCAGATCACCTGGCCTACAGGGAAAACCACTGGTGTCAAAGTCTTTTAATGTGTCACAGCTCTGCTAATTCTGTCCTGTCACTCTATCTCTCACTCACCTAATCAGCTCATTCAGTGCACCTGTTAGTCACACCCACCTCATCAGCTCAATCACTCTCACCTGCTCACTCTGCATCTGGTCATGTTTGCATTTGAGTCCTCCACCACACCCCGTGACAAAATGTGTCATCATATGTTGTCCCACACGCTACATGTAGAAGGCCATACAATATATAAGCAAATGTATAACACTAACAAGCTCCGTGCATTACTTGCTGGTAAAACCTTATTGATGTTTTTTTTTTGTAAAACAAAATACAAACGCATACAGTAATTGAGCGATTACACAAGAGATGCAGCACAGTTTAGAGATAAGTAAAGGAGCACTGACATTGATTGATCTGCTGGACACCACCCAGAGGCATCGGACAAAGGAAAACATAATAGACTGTCTGAATGAGTTAGTATTGACTGCACCGGGAGACAACAGGCGGCTCTGAGCTCAGTTAAATGAGCAAGAGCTGTAAGAAAGGCCGTTGCTAGAAAACAAGACCACAACAAGTTTAGACGGAGAGAGCGGGCGCAGAAGCGGTTCAGACGTTAGAGAAGTTCTTACTCTGTGGTTTTGTCTCTTCTCTATGCTCCAGTCTCGCACGTCCCTCCAGTGCTCTGGCAAACGTGCGTCCGTTGCCCGGCCGTCTCCTCTCCCAGCCATGATGTCCCCTCCACACAGCGTGTCACTGCACCGACCACGTCCGCCCCCCCTCGAGGGTCCAACACAGTTTCCTACAAAGTAACATGAGCCTAGAATCTGATACTCTTCAACACAGAGCAGGTGGTAACGGTGTGCAGCGGGATCTCTGCTGCTCGTAAGGTTTAGAGTATGAGTGTAGATGTAGAGGTCAGACTACAGTCCCATTATCAGGCCAATAAAAGCTGATAAAACACATCTTTAAATGCTGGATTACCTTTCACTGCAGTGTTTCTGGTAAATGTTCCAGCTGGCATTGTGTTGAATACAATAGAGGATACCAGTGTGCAGGGCACAGGTTTGGTTATATGTGGCAGTCAGAATAATGAACATGTACCTGAGTTTGATCTGAGTTTGAATTGAGTTTGATCTGGAGGCTGAATATCTGTGGAGAGACAAAACACGTTCATGTTTTAGACTGAATGTGGTTTCAGTGTTACATGAGTTAGATGTTACGCTGTTATCAGTGTGCACACTGCTATTTTACCAAATATTTCAGATGTTGACATGACAGAGACACTTCGCTTGTGGGTGGACAAAATAACAGAAACACTTAACAATGCTGTCCATTTCCTTTTATGAAGTAAATAGAAACGCAATTGCAGTAGATTCTACAAAACTAAACTTAATGAACTGGTAAGTCAGTGTAAATACATTTTATCCACCTATTGGATAATATTACTGTGTCAACTGGATAGACTTATTATTTTATTGTCGCCCAGACTGAAATTTAGGTGAAATAAGAACGACAATAGGCCTACTGTCTAATTTTCTGTCACTGTGAGACGATGAGGGACGACTGCTGTAATTAGCTTCATCAACAGCTTGACATATTTAGAGTCTTATACAAACTGCCCCCAAGAAGATTTGTGAATCACCTCGCCTTCTTTGAAAACAGGGAAAGTCTAAATGTGAAGGCGTTGACTACATGTAATTCAGAGTAGTGATTAAGCTGTTGGTCCAGCTCACAAAGGCTCTGATAAAATCCCCTGACCTTGGGGAAGGGATTGATGACACAAGACAACAGTATAGTAATCATTGTTTACCTGAGGTGGATGCCTGGTAACACACGGAGCGTCACTCCTCTCAGTCTTTGCTGCACTGCACACTTGGTGCCTCATTCTCCCCCGAGTCTTTGGGATGGCTGAGAGGAGGAGGAGATGGAGGAGGTCAGAGTGGTCAGAACTGTGTGTTATCCGTGGACTAAGATTATAATTGGCTTGGATGAAGCAGAGAATGATGGGAAACACTTGTGAAGCTGACGAGTGAGGGGATGGCGGTTTTTAAGTCAGGGAAAGCAATCTGCTGCCACATGGAGAGAGTGGGGTTACGCCTCACACTGTCTCAGGCAAACAGAGAAGTGTTGGTCAGTGTGTGTTGTGGGTGTGTGAGTCTGATATTTATTTTAGCATCCCTTCAACAAAGCCTTTTAATGACTTGAATAGCAATGCAGAGTGAAAATGTTCCTGTTTTCAAGTGCTTTATTCTGCACTTTCATGTTATTCCTGCAGTGTGTAAAGCGGTGCAGCTAGCTGGCACAATGACTCAGTGAGCGCTCACGGAACAAATTGGATTCCCCGATGATGTTTTTTCATAATATAATTGTTTTTGTCTACTCCCTGAGCAACCACTAGGGGTGCAACGGATCATGAAACTCACAGTTCGGATGCAATCACGGTTTTGAGTCACGGATCTGATCAGCACAAAATAAAAATGGGAGCAAATATAACATTTAGAGATGCACCGATGATTGAATTGCCCATCATTTGCAACCACTATCTTTCCCGTGTCGAGGTCCGATTCAAAAATGATTTTGCGGGAATGATATTACACCATAAACGTGCCCATGAAGTTTTGGCAGGTGTGTACAATTTGCCCTTTTTTGCGTGTTATTGCAATTATCCCATGTTGCAAAGCGTAAATGCGCTCGTAGAGTCTGTGACGTCACCCATAGGTTTCAGGAGAGGTGTTGTGAAGCTCAAAGGGAGTGGCTCCGGCCGCCGCCATCTTGGCAGTGACAACACAGCCTAACTTTAAAAATTGGTAAAGAGGTATATCGTTGGTGATGCTGAGACACAACTGTCATTGCATCAATTTACAGTCAACCCTTATTAACGCGCTTCTGTTACCGCCAACTCTCTGAAGAAGCTTATAGTTCACAGCACTGATCTTCTTGAATTGGTTTGGTTTTGCAACAAGGCCCATTTGCTTGGCAGCGAAGTGAGGGCCTTTCACCCTTTGCGGGTGCTTTAAGAATTTCACGGTTTCTTTCTGTCTTATTTGCGTAGGTTTAGCGACTGCTAAAGCCTCGCAATCCTTTTGTGAATTCGCCCCTTAGTCTTGTTCAGCTGTAAATCATCCAACTCAAAACACACTGTAGAAATAGGTCCAGATGTAGATACAGTATGTCTGGACGGCAATATGTTTGTCTATAAATGTAATTGTTACTTGAGTGTCATAACAACAGGGATAATTCTTAACTTTCATCACTGCATATTTCTGATAAAAATAACCAATTCTCTAACATTGGAAAGCTTTTCCATTTTTCCTTTCATCAAGAAATATCCGTCTTTGTTTCTTAATGCTGCATTTATGATTCAACCTTTCAGCAGCTCAATACAGTATAATTATTTGTCATCTGTTTATTTAGTTGAATGTCAAAACAAATGGATGGTTATTACCGGATCTGCCTGTGTAATTAAGTAAACTATCAGTTTGGATCTGTGGCGTTTTATGAGAAAAACTGTGTTCCTGAGAAAATGTAAAGTCTTAATCCAACACATACAATTTGTTCAACCACAGCTATATTAAGTATCCCGATCTTGTACTAAACTCCTCCTGAGACGTCATATTAAAGACATATGTCAGTTTATTATACAACAGCATGTCATTGTGCGTCATAAATTTGATTGACAGCCAAGAGTCAAGTGTATGTTCTTTAAAACTATTATGTTTTAATTAATGTATTTAAAACAACCTTCATAAAGGGCATTTTAAACCAGCATCAGCTTTTTTTTCGTCAGTGTTACTGCGGCTCTCAACATATTAATCTTGGCATTTGCAATCAGCACCAGTTTCTAGTCGGCTCAGAATAGCATCCAGCTCTCGGAGATTCCCCTTCAGTGACAAAACAGTCATTGTGAGGCTGACTAATCCAGAAAGACAAAAACATTTCCCAGTGTTCAGCTGGTTTCCCAGCACACACCACCTTAAAATTAAGCAAGCCCCAGAGCGGGGCGTTTTTCACACCACATAATTGCTTTGTTTGTCCGAAGATGTTGAATGTCCTAATGAGCACCAAGGAGGTCGAAGGATAGACCCTGCCCGGGGGGGTCGAGAGCCTGAAGGACAATGACTCATGTAGTGCTCTCTACTTTGTCATGCTCCGGCATTAGACATGGATCTCCAATGGAGGCGCTGCACCTCATTACACATAATTGTGTGGAGAGATCAATATCTGACAACCTGAGGATGATGACATCTAAAGCAATTTATTCTCAAACAGTGCGAAGATCTCGGCACAACCAGAGCACCGGAAGAAAGCAAAGCCATGTTGCTGTATTCAGCGATAAATGAAAGAGTTCAACATAAAGCTTTCAACTTGAACCTCCAGTTACTGAGTGTTAAAAGCTGGACCAGACAGAAGGTGCATGGTTTTATACACTGCTTATGAAATTACTGTTGAAGGCCGGAGATGCTACTTGTAAAGAATTCCTGTAATCATGAAGGAGTTTTTGATCCAGAAACAACACAAAGAAATCACAAAATAGGACTTTGTTGGGCTGGTTTACTAGAATGAAATCATTGTCAATTGTTTTTTTGTATTTTTATAAAAGAACAAAGGCTCTGCTGCAATTAAAAAGAACAAGTGTCAATACCTCAAACACGAAGGTACCCTTCTTAGTGACTCACAGGCTCAGACTTTACGTTTCATGATTTACATATTACAGATTTTTGACACTAGTTAAGACTAAATTTGACAGTATTTAGGAAAATAATTATACTAATTTAGAATTCACCCCCACAATTACAAACCTTGCAAGAAAACATAATTTAGAAAGATTAAACAACCATAAAATATAATTGGACAGTCAAATGAATAAACAAAGTAAGATCATTTGTGATTTGGAGTTTGTTTGGTGGCTGGGGTTCTGCTTGGGAAATTTAAACGGCAATAGCCCTGCTAGTACAAGACTTACAACTTCAATAACAATCATTCATTTAGTGTAATCATAATTACGTAGAGGCATATTTTACTGCATCTTCAATAACCTCCAGAACATATTTCCTCAGTGACCAGAAGCAGTTCAACAAAAATACTTTGAAGTAGTCTGAGTCAAGTCTCCAGTCTACAGCTCTGTTATAAAGTTTTACCTTTAAACTAAATTAACTTATATTATGGCAGGGACATGAATGAGTAGTAACACCCTGCCCTGCTTAGATAAAGGTTTACAAAAGCAACAACAACTCACGTCCTCTTGTCTCGGCTGACGAAATGCCGGCGCAGTACTAGAGCGAGAGTGGAGAGAAACATGATGGTGGTGCACATAGTCCCCGGAGACCACCGCCCTGCAGCCAAAAAGACAGCAGGGTCAACATGAACCATCCATAGTGAATCCACTCACCACAGAGGAGGAGGAACAGAGAGGGATTAGTCAATCCCAGATTAGAAAAGATGACATGGCGCATTATTGAGACACAGCATTGCCACACACCTAAACTGTGTTGTGATGTATGTGCATATTTACTGCGTAATCTCCAATGAAAGTCAACTGCCTTCAGGTTTTTTTTTTTTTTGACAGAGCCACCCGAGTTTACTTCGGCATCTTTTTCTGCCATTTACAATATTTTCCTGTTGTAACATTTCCTGTCATGACAGACCTTGTTGTTCCCTGACTGGTCAGCAGTCACCTGATCATCACCTGCCCCTCGTCCCCCTAATCATACACCTAGTATTATATGTTTGATGTGCCTCTCATTCATGTTCATATTGTAGTTCATAATATATCATAATTGCCATGACTGTATGACTGTAAAAGGCGTTCATGTCAACATCCAAGTCTAAGTATGATGCTCTGATTTTATTGGAAAATTGGTAAACAACTCTACAGCCATGCCAGAGGCTCTGCGAAGCTGTGCTTTGAGCTAAGTGGTAACGATGGCATGCTAATATATGCTCACAGTGACAGTGCTAACAGACTGATGTTGAGCAGGTATAATGTTTACCATGGTCACCATTTTAGTTTAGCAGGTTAGCATGCTAACGTTTTCAAAGCAGCACCAAACACAAAGGCAGCTGAGGCTGATGGGAATGTCATTCGTTTTGCATGTATTTGGTCATAAACCAAAGTGTTGGACCAATTGTAATTTTTACTTGATGGTGGCACTAGATGAGTCTACAGTTCACCAAAGTTAAACCAGAGGGGGGCTTGAATGTGTATGCTAAATGGTGTGGCAATCAATCCAACAGTTGTTAAGACATTTCACTCTAAACCACAAGTTAAGCTCCTGGTGGCGCCACAGGACTATTCACTAGATTAAGTTACGGTCTAAGGATTCATTGTCTGGGGACCATGAATGTCTGTAGTAATTGTGTGCCAATCAGTCATGTAGTTGTTGAAATATTAAGGGAAAACTTTGACCTACTGTTCGCACTAGAGAAAAAGTCAGTGGCTCGCCAATCTTAAGATTCATCCTCAGGGGAAGATGAATTCATGTGCTGTTCATACAGCGTGCTCTCTGACAAAGTAACCTCATGTTGTAAATCTGTGTATGATTGAAGATGAGCTGCTGCAGCATTTTTAGCCGCATTAAAATCTGTATCCCACTCATATACTTGTGAATGATGACCAGTGGTAAGGGGAACAACAACAACCTGGCAACATAATGAGGGTGGCTCCACAAACACACGAACACACACACAAATTAAATCCTAAACCTCCCCATTCTCTGTCTCATTAGCCTGGAGTTATGGTTCTTGCAGACAGCAGGACGTGGATTTTCCCAAGCCAGTGATGAAATTCACAGCAACGGCATCGGTGACTCTGCTGTCACCGCTCTGTCACGAAAACCTCTGGTGCATGGACGGCCGACAGATGGAAGTTCACACAAGTGGCTGTCAGGAATGTCAAGTTGCAGCGATGTGGCTGTGCATCTCATCTGCAGCTTTGAGACGAGCTCTCGCCGCCTAATTGGAAAATACTTCAGGCTCCCTCTCCAGCTTTGTGTTGATGGAAAGCTGCACGGACTCACCAATGCCTAAAAATGAGGGGGATTAAGTGTCACAGAGCTGTTATTTGTGTTGAACTGCGCGTGCTGGCCGGCTTAGCCGTGCTCTGGGCTTGTTTGACTGATAGAATTAAGGGATTTATTGGCGCAAATTTACAAACATTTTGAACAGTTACCTCCTGGGCCCCTAAATTTCAGTAATTGTGTTCAAATAGTTCATTATATGGACGATGTATGCGAGAAGTGACCTTCTATTCGAGTCTGTATAGTTCTATCCTGCAGAAGTATCTCGACATCTATTGGATGGGTTCAAGTGAAATGTGGGCATTCATGTTTCTCCCACGATCGGCTCTAACATCTTTGGTGATCCTCTGAGTTTTCATTTTGTCCAATACTTTACTCAAAACCTGCAAAACTAATGACATTCCCATCAGCCTCAGCAGTGCTTTGTGTTTAGTGCTAACTAGCAAATGTTAGCATGCTAACATGCTAAACAAAGATGGTGAAAATGGTTAGCATAATACTTGCTTTACATTAGCATGTTAGCACGCTGATGCTGGTGTTCAGCTCAAAGCCGCCCTGTGCCTAAATACAGAATACCAGGAGTTTATATGATTTGCCCTGTATACCCGTACAGATGATTAAAGTACTCTTACTAATGGGACCTAATGGGGAATCAAAATGTTTAGACACCCACAGCCTCCTGAGAGGACAGTTACACACCTGTATAGGTGAACACTGGTGTACACGGCCTGAACCAAACCAGCCTTTGCTGCCATGCAATTTCTTTTGTTGACACGCGGTATGCATTTAAAAGAAAACGACACTGAGATTTAAGACATACTATAAGCATGCAACATGTAGTTTCACCTCCTTTAAGCTTCTTAAAAGCTGCATGTTTTTGCGAACACTTGCGGGACAGTGGAAGAATCTACAAACCGAACATTCATCTCATACTGTTAATACATGCTATGCTAGCGAGCAGATGCCTATTTACACATCCAGCAGATTCAGAGCAACATTAGCATTCATTTGAAGTTGTGTTTCGGCCAATGCAATGCAACAGGGAACAGCGTCCTGCTGAGACTGGAGACAAAGAGATTGGTGAGACTGAACCAAACAGTAACAGGTAAAGTGAAAACAATGCTGTCGTGCTCCTCAAAGTTAACCGATTATTAGCCTCTTTGTGTCCTCTAAGAGCAAAGTAGACTTTGTCCAGGTGGGTTGATGAGCCCATGGTGCCAGCGTTCTGGGAAAATGTGTCGCCACGTTGAGGAGTCAGTGTCCTGTGGACCACGCTGTACAGTTGTTGTAGAACGACTCTATTTTAAGACTCTTATGGTGTTTAGTTGCATTATTCCTATTAGTCGAGCCAGGCATCAAGACAATAAATGTTATATCCTGAATATTATATTTAATCCTTTCAGCGCTACATTTTTAACCCAACCAGTAACCCAGTGTGAAAAATACTGAAAATACAATTACTCAGAAATACAGTGTGTATGAATTCCTTTTATGAAAGCAAAAGTATTCAAAAACTTCCCAGCATTCAGAAAGCAGATATAACCGAGTTGTCTTTGATGATAAGATGTACTCTTTGAATAAATTACTGTATGGATTGGAAATATGACTATCTTCCTCCCTGCATGAACCTCCCGCTGGAGCCATAGATAGAGTCTCGCCTGGAGCGCCAAGCAGCGAACGGGAAAACATTAATCATTGATTAGGAACATTTACATCTCATTCCATTTAATTATCTCTTGTTCCTGAAACAGTGGGACTGCCAAGCAGAGTATCTGCGACCGACTACCTGCTGGCAGGAGATATGAGCTGCGTTGGTATATCTGGGTCAAGTTCACCTTTTGGCTGAGGAGATTTAAAAAGAACATAAATTTAAAAACCAGGAATAGCCTGCAAAGACAAAAACATGCTGATTCGTCCTCAAAGAGCAAAATCATTTCCACAAAGATTAATAGAAGGATACATAGAAAAATGATCCATTCTCCTTAGTTTCTGCTGCCAGAGTCCTCACTAACACAGCAAAGTGGAGCACGTCACACCAGTTCTTGGATTTTTGCACCGGCATCAAGGGTGTCAAAGAACTGCTTTTAAAATACAACTGGTTTATAAAGCACTGAATGGTTTAGGGCCAAAAGACATCTTTGATATGCTGCCACGTTATGTACCATCCAGACCTCTAAAGGAGAAGCAGCATTCATTTTCTGAGCGCCACACATCTGCAACACTCTCAGTTATTATAAATTTAGCTTTAGATTACGGCCCACAACATACTGCATAAAAATGTTCCCAATTTAAGGTATCATCTTTTGCAGTAACTAAGGTTAGTTAAAAGGCACTCGTTAGAAATGCAGACAGTGTACATTATTATCATGTTGTTCCCAGGTTATTACCCTCTTATTTCCTAACTTCACATCTTCTTCTGTTGCACCTGCACGTCGTATCAGTATGTTCTGTACTGTTTAAAAAAATTGAATTGTAAATTGGGAAGAATTACTCTGGGTTGCAGGCCGTAATTCAAAGTTTCCCTCACTTTTCTGTTTGCCGATGCCTTCTATTATTTCTTTGTGGCTTTTTATTTATATCTCGCACTGCACTGTAATTTTTTCTTCTTCCGTGTAATTCTATTTTAGCTTATTCTTTTCTTCAGTTTTACACTTAATATTGTACATTAAACTGAGACTGACCTCCCACAAAAAAACAAAAAACATAATCAATCAACAAAACATTAGACTTTTAAATTGGAGACTGCTGTTTGTCTTGACCATGAACACAATCGTAGTCCCCAGAGGCCTAAAGCTTTGACGCTGTTTTCACAAATATGTCCAAAAATGGTTTAATCCATTGTTTGAAAAATATACACAATACCTGCAGTAACATCAGATAAAATGGTGTAACACATTTTAAGTGTAACTTCTTTTAGCCTGGTCTCTGTTAGTGATTGAGGAGCTGACTTTAATCATATACTCTTTCCATCGCTGCAGGTCACACTCGATATAAATGTGAGTGATAATGCAAACATATTTTTTGCAGGTGATGTAACCTAGATGTAACATTTCATGGTGAGCATGGATCTAGCAGCCAATTTCCTCTGAACAGACATTGTCATGTGTGCTCATCATTTCACCAGCGATATTTCTGATTCATTTTAGCCCGAACGTTGACACAAGGTCCTGAGGTCACTTGTTGGTTGTATGCAGTGAAAACATTCATCACAAGAACCTTCATCTGGTTCATCTATCTATGTATCAGATCTAATGTGTTCTCTTTAAAAAGAAAAACTCGGTCAGAGACAAATTTACAAGTATGTTTTATTGACGGTCATGATTCATTTTCACCAGGTCTGCGGAGGTACAAGTCTGTGGTAGGCTGTGCAAACATGCTCAAAACACTACAAAGCCACTGCACTCGCTCCCACCAACAACGCAGTACACAATGACATATTCATATAGAGTATTCAAATACATAGAATCCTTCGCATAGATACATATTTAGAAAAATATAAAGTCCTAACTTTTCAACTGATAGACAGAAACTATTGCACAACGAAAACCACATAGTTCCACATATATGCTGTGATGCCCTTATTTGAGAATGAGCGTGTGAAATTCTTTAATGAGCCAAGTTTGTCTAATTTTCGTAATTAAAAAATGATTGAAAATATATATTGGATTAGGTGCGTCTGTAGTACACTTGGCATGCGAGGACATGCCGAACTCACCCATTAAATGCAAGACCGTGTGTGTGTGTGTGTGTGTGGGAGTGTGTGTGAAAAGTGATAAAGAAAGCGAGTGACCGTTATTGGGATGTGTCTGCACATAATTGTGTGTGTGTGTGTGTGTGTGTGTGTGTGTGTGTGTGCTCATGGTGTGCTGCATAAGGACGAAGAGGGACACGAAACCTGCAGCTTAGCAAGAGCAACAGCACATCTCCGTTGTGTGTGTTTCACACCACACAGTGTGTAATAAACATGTCGGGGGAACAGAAATACTCGTGAACCCTCGGGCTGCTTGAGGTCTGACCTCAGAGGGACGCTGACGTCAGAAGAAAGGCAAAGAATAGGACTGGTGTGTATTTTGATACGGATCATTTATGGCTGACAACAGCTTTACTGCCTCCCGAGCTATTTGAGTCAAAGTGGAAATAGCTTACTTAGAGGTTAGTTTGACTCCTGTGAGTCACACACAGGAGTCACAGTAAGCTACATATCTATGTATTAGCTTACGACTCTCCAGTTGAACTTGAAAATAAACTCTTAGAGCTTAAACTTATTTTGAATGTGAACTGACAGTTTTTACAGATACTGAAGCCAAGCTGTAGTTGCAATTATGGTTTTAACCTTGTAATGATCACATGTTAAATTATCTTGTTAGCTCAGGATTTTTTTTATAGCAGCTTAATTATATCCTTATCGAACTCTAATATCAAGATAACAAGATACTTTGCTTTCCAGACACAAATGTGGATTAAACTATGACAATCAATGGGTACGAACTTTTGAGTCCAACCCAATCCAAAATATGAAGTATTTCGTGCACTTGAGTTCACTGTCAAGAGCAATGTGTTTTTGTGTGGCAGTTTGGGTTTAGCTTGCTTTTTTTCATTTGCATGACAGAGACATGCAGTTCTTAATTGTTCATGAATTTGTCCGCCTTCCAGAAGGAAAGCATGATAGGAAAAGTTTGGAAACCACTGGTCTAAGGCAAGACATAATGTGTAATTAAGGAGGAAGTCACTTACAAGTCACTTCCTCAAAAGTCACTTAAAACATTATGTCAATGTTTGAAGTGAACGAAAAACATTTTTAGAAATAATTATTGTGAATGGCGTGGTGGAGTGTTGAGTTTAAGACCATCTGTCCAGTCATAATTGTTTTTTGGTCTCAGTGACGCGACTCTAACGGAGGCAATGGGAAGTTACAGTAGATGAATGACCAAATGAGGATGAGAGGAGACTCATTACTTCCTCATTAATGCCAGATGCCGATGCCAAGGGGGGTCAGATGGGAGATACAGGACGTCACTGGAGCAGATGTAAACTGAAGATTGGATCAAACATCCATCCTAAACAGATTTACCGTGTATGTTTGGAAATTGACCAGAGAGAGACTCGCAGACGGGGACAGCCAGCAGGAGTGCATGATTACTGAGGCGCCGGTGACAAGAGGATGATGTTATGTAAGGTAAAGATAGTTAGTTTGACAGTATGCAGCAGGTTTGAGGGGGGGTGGGGCAGAAAACTGAATATGATGTCTGCATGTGAGAATGTGTCCAACATTCCCCTTGTCAAATATGAAGAAAGCATCCTGTCCATGTTAGAGCAAAGGCAGTATAATTTGCGCAATGCATTTTATGTATTTGGATGTAATTTCTTGTGTTAGACGGGTGAGAGATCTAAGGAAACAGACTGGTTGCACTTCTTAAGCTGACCTGTTTTCCGTAGACCTCCAGAGTGACTTTCTAAAGCTCTTAATGGAGCCTTTAATGCCTCGCATCTCTCTGATGGGGTTTAGAAGAGGTAAACCAACCGACAGTCCTGTAAATATTAGCACAGGGGAGGTCTTACAGCATGCCTGTGTGTGTGAGTGTGTGCATGTGCAGTTGCCTGATTGTGTCCACCTGATATTTTTTCCATCGCACATTCCCAATGTTTGCGTCATGAAAGTGATAGGCAAGAAGAAACTTAAAGCGTCGTTGCTAGTCCGAGACTTTCAGCAGAGAAAAGAAACAACCCTCTATCACACATCAGCAGACCGACGTGTCCATGAGTTGTAAACGAAGGCAGATAAGTATACACACTTGCCCACTGTACACTTATACAAACAACAGCTCGGTAAAGTTAAACAAGACATTAAGAGCACGCAATGCATCAATAGAGAGAGAAAGGGGCACAGGTCCCTTAAACATGAGGATATACTGTAGTAGGACACAAAGAGAATCTATTAACAGTCAGCAGCTCCATGGTCCCATAGCTGGGGCTCCAACAGCTAACGGCCCCCATCTCAGAGCCTGAAAATCACTTCTTGTCTAAAACACTTCTGAATCCCTTTCTCAAAATATCATGAGGTGTATTCATATGTGTGGCTTTGCCTGAAGATGCTGCAGGTTTCCACAGAGAGTAACTCTGAAGTAATAATCTGTCTGCCATCCCCAGGCGTTCACTAAAACCCAACCCTGAACAGCGTTAGCTCAGCGTGACGGTAGCCAGTCTGTAACGACACACAGCAGACCTGTCAAGCTTTGTATTTCTGCACATGCTGAAGCGGTCTGTAGCGAGAGCAATGTACAGGATGGTATTCACGAGTTTGGAGGGTGCTGTTTCTTTTTTTCAAACAAAAACACAACACCAAAAGTTTAAAGAGTGCAGTAGATTTAATAGGGTGTTAAACTGAAAATGCTAGCATGTCTGGCTAACTAGCTTATTACATACGTATAACCTACCTCAGTGCTTTTTCATTTCCCTTGGAAAACTGTACTATAATACAGTATTTTTCTTCACATTTTTTTAATGATCATATTGAACCATAATGATAGAACTACTGTATATAGCTATGCCACAATAACAATGCTCCTCCGTTGTTTCCATGTGTTGTACATGTTTCATGGTGAGGATGTGATGTTTTGCTTTAGCCTTTTAGCATGATATGATGTAGCTGTTATGTAGCCTGGTTGACCAATGAGTTGGTTGAAAATAGCATTGTCATAAATTACTTAGCTAACATTAATTAGCAAGCTAGCAACAGTTGATAAAAACAGTTGTTATTACAGGCGTTGAGCTGGAAATGGGAGGCCTACCTCTGTCTGAAATCAAGGAGCCATTGTTTCAAAATTGACCCAAGAATTGTGAGTGGTGAATTTGACACCATTACGTTTGTAAACTGTATATGGGACTAATTTTGGAAAGTGAGACAGGCCTAGCAATGGTAAGTAAAGGAACCGGGCTTAGTGAAGGGTCAATTAATGATGTGTGTTGTATTTTGGCTGCAACAGTCGTTTGTTTTGAAATGAAGAAGAACCGGATAGTTAGCATTAGCAGTGATAGCCTCCATGGCTAATAACACAGACCAAAGTACCACTTACACTGGCTAAAACTTCAATAGAAGAAAAGTAAAATGTCGTCTGGCTACATTGTTTGGCGTCCAAGTGATCTCAGGGAAGTGTGATGTAGAAACACCACAGCAATGAGGGCGTAGCACCCAAAATGTCACCAAAATTAAGTACAGAGTAGCACGGATTTCCACATTAATCTCATCCATGTTTGTGAAACCATCCTCACAGAACTGCTTTCAATTGAAACTCCTTTACCCCCTCTTCTTCCAAACTCTTCACACCGCTGAGCTGGAGACCTGGAGCCAGCCCACGTCTGTGTAGGCCCCTGTCACATGCCAGTACACCGCCCCCATCAGTTTGGTCCACACCATCTGCACCTCTGTCGGGAAGAACTCTGGGAAATCTTCAGCCAACACCTCCAGAATCACACCACTCAGAATCTGGGAGGAAAGAGGGTGAGAAATAATCTTGATTAACATGGGGGTAAAAGAGAAAGACATCTATAATGGCAGGTGGAAGGAAGAGAGAGTAAGCGGAGAGAGCGGAGCGGCGGAAATAACGAATCCAATTCGCTCTCACAGAAAAGTGGGCGAGGCGAGAATTGAAAATGATAACAGGAAAGCATGAGAGCTGTGGGTGGACGGGGAATACAAAGGGAAAGAACATGACAAAGTAGAGAGAAAGTACAACACAGGTGGGGTGTGAAAATGTAGGAAAGAAAAGCAAGAATAAAGAGGGAAATTTGGATTTAAATGTAGTAGATGAGCAGTGGTGGGGCAGAAATGGGGACACGTAGAACCCCCTCTATTCTCACTTTGTGGCAATTAAACTGTTACTAACTGAAAAAGAATAAATAGCAGTTTGGGGTGGTGTCTTAATGTCCCCCTATACAACCACCTGTTAGAGAGATGAGACTAAACTAAACCATCTTCATGGCAACTGAGCAACGACATGCAGGAAGGAAGGCCATGGGATGTGGTTGAAAGCTGCAGAACGACGGTGCCTTTAAGTAGGACTTTGCACTGAGATTTGTTTTGTTGAGAAGCTAATGCAGTATTTATGCTCGTCATATGATGATTAACGATGCAGCCACATTCATTATTTCCATTATTTATTTACCAGTTGATATTTTTTGATTAATTGTTCTGTCTCTAAAATCCAGAAGATATTCAATTTCAAAATGATACAAAATATAAAAAGTTCAAACATTTGAGAAGCTTCAATAAGCAAAAAAAATTGGCATATTGTGTTATAAACCACTTAAAATGATTAATTCATCAGAATAAAATATTCTTGATCATTTGTGATGTGTTGTTTCACACAACAAGTTCACCACACAGCATGATCGCCACAAGACCTAAGTGGTTCACCCTTGTACATATGAGGTTAACAGGACAGGGAATACACAGAGGGACAATTACATTCAATGATTTATTCATAAAGTGATCAATTACATCTTAAAACACATTCCAAAGGCAATCGGAAGCCGGTGGAGGGATGCTTAAATGGCGGTAATGTGTCCTCTTCGCAGCTGCATTGATGAACCAACTGCAGTCGGCATTCAAAAGACTTGAAGGGAGGAAGCATATGCTTCCCCTCTTGAATAAGACAAAGAGGGAATATGGTTTAAATTAAACACTGGATTTTAAACATTTTTGACGACACTTATTCTATTTCTTACTTCTCCTGCCTTCACGGGTAATCAGCACTTTTAACCCTTGTGATAAAATAACTTTTACATTTGTTAACTTTGATATCCAGAGCATTAATATCGCAGCAAACAACTATTTTCTATGTAAAGATATAGTGGAGTAATGTGTACCTGAGCAGAGAATGAAGTCACTCTTCCTGTGTGTGCGTTGTTACCAGAACTTCTCCTTGCTTTGTTGACATAGCCTCAGGTGAACAGTCAGTTATAGTTGAGAAATTGTGAACTGCTTTCCTACTGTTTGTATACCTCTCTATATCACTACAGGCTGCTACATTGTTCTTTGTAGTTCTTCTAAGAAATAGCATAACATCAAATACATGATCGCCTCTAGCATTTGTGTTACAGCTGTAACAGAGCACACTTCTGACCACACCCAGTATCATTGATAAGGTGCAACAGACCTAACACCCACAACCAGAAAAGGCAGGCAAACACTGCTTTTCACTCTGGTATTACTGTAAATTAATGGGGATGAGATTAATAACTGAATCATTTCTTCTGTGAACATCTGTGATCAAGAAAACCTGAGGAAGCCGGGGGTGTTTTCGTCCCTATTAACTTCAGTATGCACTCTTTCTGTCATGTCTGAGTAAAGTATCATTTCTTAACTCGGTATAAAACAAAAAAACAAAAACAAAAGACAGCTTCCTAACAATTTGATGTATTTTTGCACACAGTTGCAAACGGGAAATAAAAAAACAGATCAACGGAGCAAAACAGTAACATGATTTTTTTTGGCCGTAGTCTATTTAAATAGGCGGGAGAATACCCTGTGGTACTACAATGGTAATGAGAACATTTCTATAGGGTGCTAATGGGATGCTTTGATAATTCCAGGGGCTGCTGAAGCAAGAAAACACTTCTACTGTTGCCACTTAACCAGACAATTATCTTTCAGGACATTTATTTTGTTGCATCACCAATCAAGTGGCCCAAACTATAAAGCAAGTTCTCCTAGCAGAGAAACAATACCCCTGTTGCAATGTACCTTGCGGAATTGTCGAAGGCGATTCTTGGAAATATAGAAAATCCTCGATCGAAGTAAAGCAGAATGTGGTAGTCTGACACTAAAGAGGTCAAGTTGTACACTTCATCGTAAGATAACTTCTGAACATCACAGATTATTAATATACAACGGTCTAATAGTATCAGACAGTGAATTATTCCTTGAAGTCACCTTGAAGTACATGGGTTCCACCTTGTGTTTGATGGCATGGGACTTTCCCACCAGAGCCAACACTGACGACACCTTCTCTGGGTCATGGAGGTTCTCCACCACAGTATTGATAGCATTCATCACCCTGCAGGCATGGTGGCGAAGTTGGCTGCTTCGCTCCATCTCCTCTGGATCCTCCATGTCCTCGAATTGGCTGAAGTACTGTTTGGCCGATGGAAAGTTGATAAAGAACCTAAGGAGGCAAAGACATTTTATATCAATTCAGACGAAAAGAAACAAAGAAGGAAAATTGCTTTTTTCTTTGCTGGTTTGCAGTGAAGAAAGGCTGGGGAAAATGAGAGGAGAAATTAGAAATGAGCAGAGAGAAAAAGGCTCCTGCTGTGTATAATCTTCTGTTTTTGTATCGTATTTTTGAAAGAACTTTCCAATCTAACTAGATCGACACAATATACAACTCTGAATACCGATTGGAGAGAGAGTGAAGCATCAAGACCACAAGCACATTACACGAACAAGAAAATTGCTTAAAATTGTTGTTACTATTCATTCTGAATTGGCAATAAAGCTATGACATCTATTCAGCTTAACTGGGACAAATCCCATCAGAAGCCCATAATAAAGCCAGGGGAAGTCTATGATAATGAGAACCATGCATGCATCACAACATTTGACCAAAGCATGTGGGGACTCATGCTTGAAAAATAAGAATTTACCCAAGAAGCAAATGTCCCGAGGATGGAAAGTCACTCTCTCTCCAATTTCAAAACATGACTCTCAGTCAGTCTGCAAACGATATCCCCGGGGCCTTTTAATGCACAGATACCATACATTCCAATCGATTTATTGTGATTCCTTCATCAGTTAGTAGTTTTTTGTTTAGTGTGATCTACAAACACACACAAACATACACACACTCTTTTTCATGTCTGTCAAGTGTGTAATCCTCCTCATCACTGTGACAGAAAGTGCCTGGCAGAATCCTTTATGGATCAGGTGCTCAAATGTGGCCCTGTTATTGAAGATTGAGTGTAATTGGTTGCAGGTGTGCTCAAGAGTGGTGTTTCATTTTGTCTGCTGCTGTTTATGCCAGTGTTTATGCCAGTGTTTATGCCAGTGTTTATGCCAGTGTTTATGCCAGTGATCAAATCCAGCTTTAATCAGTGAAACATGAACATGAAACAAGATCCAACCTAGTGAGCATGCCGTCCTAACTTTAGTAAAAGTGAATCAAGTGCTTATTTCAGACATGGGAAATGTCTAACATATCTACAGAACAAGGTGTGTGTTTGAAAGGGGTTAAATGACATGATGGTTCAGTTTCTTCTTTGTTGTTAACAGTATGTTTGCCATCGTTTCTTCTGCATTCCATTAAATATTAACATGACTAGATCCATGATCAGACGTTTAGCCCTATGTGGAAAAAGCTTCAATTTTAATGGAGATAGTCTACTGGTGCAGGGGGGGGACAGGCTGCAGCAAAACAATGCAGGGTTTCTTTAAACAAGTTGAACTATGTTCAGCTTTTGCTGCTATGCTATGCAACGTCGTCCATCAAGTCCTGACACCCTTTCACAAACCTGGGAGCGGTTGTTTAACAGAGGACTTAACGGATCCTTACCAAGCTTCACCTCAGAGCTTTTCAAAATGCTTGAAAGAATTGTGATGTGGGAGAAAATTACACTTATCTCTGATGTGTCTGGATTGTTTTTTGAGGTCTGCCCAGTGTATACAACAAGAGTTATTTTAGGTCCGGATGGAGTAAATTCCATTCTTAAACCACCCTGGTAGATGTAAGAGGAGAGATAAACAAAGAAAATGGAAATCGTCTTGTGGGATTCTTGTTAGGAGGATTTGTTTTGATTCAGCGGCTTGACAGTTTTCATCACAGAGAGACTGTGAGCTCACAGCAGCTCAGTAAGACGGGAGGTATGCCAAAGCAATACGAAACTTTCCTCGAGCTTAGCTAAAGGCGTATGTGAAAAATGTTCACTGACAACCATGCAGAGTATAATTTCTAATAGAGAGCTTTACACATTCACAGACATACAGACAAACACTAACTGAAAAACAGATGGATTGACATGTGAACACACACACACACACACTTCTGCTTTGACCCACTTTAAATCTTGTCAGTGCTCCGGCTGACTAGAATTGCTCGTACAGTTACTTCCCAGTTGGATTTTGGCCCTCGGCAGCCGCGCTACACTACAGTACATCCACATCCCCCAGATCCTATGTCATGCTAGACCTACAAAGGCTCGGCTTGCCTGTATCCCTCCTAGCTTGGCTCCTCCAGCTGTCACGATACGTACACACTCTTTTCCTCGGTGATGGGAATAATACAGACTGTCTAGTAGCTCTTGTTCTGCTCAGACAAAGTTAACTGCGGCACTTTAGGAAAACAGAGTGCTGCTCTGATCTTTTCTTTGAAGAAGAAACAAGTTCTTTTTTTGTGCCTTCTTGTGTTAGAATGATAAATGTTTAATCCCCTGTAGCCAAGGTATGTTTTTACAGTACATTAAAATAATAATATTCAACAGGCACAGGAAAGCTTTTTTTGATCCAAATGTCCCTATCATCCTAGTGAATCCCATAACCAACAGAATTGAAGATTTTAATGGTTTACCAAGATTATAGGAAGTACATTCTCTTAAAAGAAGCCAATTTTAATTATCACACTGACTCGTTTGTGGTTTGGTTCCTGGACGATCGTGTACGTGATGGTTTACATCCAACACAGGAAGCAGTGGACTCTTTATGTAGTGAGGTGGAAAGTGATGGTGCGGAGGTTGGAGTGATGGATTCATGGATGGGTGTGTAGAACATCAGACTTTCATGCAGGAGACCAGAGACCTAAACATCCAACTTTGAATTTAGCCTGATAAAAAAATAAAAAATCTGCTTGGCAGATATCAGCTTATTGCAGATAAATCTGTATCTGTCTATATGTCAGCCTGATAGTGACAAGAAGTTGCAGTGGAGAAACATTAAACTAGGTTGGAGTTCATTTTGAAAGTGTCATACTATCATTATTACATAGTTGTCCACCAGAGAGCACTGACAAGTTGATTTTTATACTGTATAATGTTCCAATCATGTATCCTGTTGAAGAATTTAAAAAAATGAATATATCTAAGGAAACCCTATCACTATTTAATTACCTTTTTTTTAAACTTCCAAATATCAACACTAGTAATGGCCTAAAAAAAATCCAGTATAAGAGGGACTTTAGTTTGAATCAACTTTAACTACAATCTTTCCTTTAAGTGGTTTTGTTGCCTAACCCTCAGCATACCATCATATGAGGCCATCTCATTATATATTAACACTTGCATAATATCCAAGACCAAAATTCAGCCTTGGCAGGCTTGATTCATATGCAAGTTCTCATTTCATTTTCTAACTTTATTGACAATGCTAATCACCTATGCCTTCCTTACTATTGTGAGTAAACAGTATTAATACGCTGTATGGTAAAACGTCCGCATATAGATATAGCTGTTTGATGCAGTAATAGTTTTGATGTGAAAGCACTCATCACATGCTGAGAACCAATGGGCCAAACATCCTGCAATGACAGGATGAGGGGTGTGCGGTGTATTTTCTTAATGGAGATATGGGGACCAGAGTGACTAGCTGTAAAACTGCATGTCTCTAGAGGCATGGTGAGAAACATTTTGTCCCTGTGGGAGAAGAGTGCTGGTGTTCAGTACTTTGCAGAGCTCTGAACACATTCTTGCACCTGTCTCTGCATTTAAATGAAGTCTTCAAATCCAAAGCAGCACCATTAATGAGGCTTGTTAATCACTCTTTGATTGGACTGGAACAACCTTGAGCCCCATTGCCGGATCTTCAAGGACGGCTTTTTTTTCACAAGACTCCATACTGCCGGCTTAATTATTGACAAATAAAAAAAACGATATAGTCCTGATTTTAGTACACCTACAGTGTTAACTCAAATGTCTCAACAACTGTTGGATAGATTGCTACAACATTTTGTACAGACATTCTTGTTCCCCAGACGATAAGTCATTACGACTTCGGTGATCGCCTGACTTTACGTCCTGCGCCATCAGTAGGTAGATATGTTTTGGTTTTGATTGACTACTGGGTGTTATTGCAATCAAATTTGGTTCAGATATTTATGGTCCCCAGAGGATGACTTTTGATGACTGTGTTTCTAGCGCCACAAGGTCACAATTTAAATTTGTCCAATAATTAGTAAAATGTCTGAATTCATGCTTTGTTAGGTCGTCCACGAGACGATAAGCAAACAAACTTTTGAAATGCTTGTTTTCTGAATGGGGTTCTGATCAACCAGTGCTAGGCTTTGCTAACTTTGTAACTGTTCCATGAACACTCAAAATAACGTCATCTAGCCGTAAATATTATTGTTTGTACCATAGACAGTCTATGGTTTCTACACATACATTTCGTTTTGTCCGGCCTCTGTACAAGTATAAGGTACTACCGTAGAGCTCTGGGCATAGCCACAGAAGGCTACTATATTCTTTTCTCCATTTCTGATTCAACAACGAGAGAATCTCAACGTTGATAGGCCTCATAATGCAAATTTGGAATACTTTCATTATAGAATACTTTTATAGAATTTGCACCTTCACAATTTCAGCCCATGCGGCACAAGGCAGCCTTGCATGCCGCATGTGTCAAAGCCCTGTAAGTGTATCACTGACAGATTAACAGATACCACTAAGCCCTTACAGTAAAGCAATTATTTTTGTGTGTCCACACAGCATGAAATACCTCAAATTCATTAAGTACGATTTGTCTGAGAATTATGTTTCATCGTGCCACCTAATTCTCTTATGCTTGGTGAAAATGTGCGTGAATCCCTCCATCAGCACTGTCCCTATAACGGCTCCATTTGAGTCAAAGTAAGCAGGGTTTGATTTTCCTCACAAAGCTGCCATATGCACTGTTCTGCAGACGCCTGGGGTGCTCTCACTCCCGATGCAATTGCATTTGTACGCATTGGTGAGATCAACGGAGGCTATTGTCACTGTCTATTCTCTCCATGCATCCAGGCACATGGATTGACATGAAAATGCTAATCCGAGATCACATGTTGTGCACTGATCTCAACAATATGATCTCAATCATGCAAGACTGTGACCGAGTGTCAGCCTCAGGTTATGTTAGGTAACTGACAAACTGCTTGAAAATGGAGCTGACGAAGCTGTTAACTGTTCCTGGTATTAGTGAATGGTGCTAAGCATGATTAAATCCATAAAGGAAATAGTCATTAGTTGTACTCTAGGTGTGCGTATTCTGTCACTGTCTGGTTTGCACCCTTTTAACACATCTGTTGCTCCTTGGCTACGAGAAGCTCTAAGTTGTCAACATGTATATTCACCAGAGTCAGCTAAAGAAGCTCCTGGATATATAATCTGCTTGGCAGGTTTGTCATAATTGATTTTTGATGGTTATCACAACCAGCTGAGCTTTGACTAAATGTCATCTTTTTATCAAGGGAGGAAAATATGTCAAAAAAGGAAAGGAAAGATAAAACAGTGACAGAAGAGAAGGCAGATAGTGTGGCATGGAGGGAGACATATAAGTGCCAAAGCTTGTTGCTGTCATCCACAGATAAGAGCGCACCCCCCCCCCCTCACACACACACACACACACACACACACACACACACACACACACACACACACGTACCTATATATATATATTTATTTATACTAAAGATGCTCCATGCCTCTTCAACTGTCCCTCAAGGATTCTCGTCACCCCCAACCAAAAATCAGTTTGTCTCGCTCACATCAGTCTCCTTGGCTACGACTCACTGTCCATTTTAACAAGCCCTGAAGGGTTTTCTTAGTGTAACACTGAGACAGTTTAGCTGGGGACATTCAAACGAATCCAGTCCATTTGCTTTGATATATATATAAGTTTAAAAAACAGGAAAAGAAGCAGGAAAAACTCAGTCAAGCCGTGTTGCATCCTGTTGGCCTGCAACGCTTTGCAGTGAAGCTTTGCAGAGAATTACTGCCTGTTGAAGATTAGGCTCTTGGAGAAAAATGTTTGATTTTATATTTATGAATAAGTTTTGACAACTTAAGAAGACGTGATGGTTGAGCAAGAGCCCTGTGAGTCATACAAGAACAAGGTGCTTACAGTACCTCCAAAGATGAAAGTTTATGAGGCATAAACCGTCTTCTATACATGAATTTGACGTAAATGTAAATGAACAAGGCACAAATTTAGCGTCTCATACATACAGTACATACTGTGTCAGTATCTATTCATGCTGACACATGAATTATTGTCGCTCTTTCTTTTTGTGTTGTGTGTGTGTGTGTGTGTGTGTGCGGGCCTCTGTATGCTTAATTACCGTATATATGTTTCCTGTCATTAACAAAAATCTGCCTCGACACGTGGCGTAAATTCGAATTTCGTATAAATGTAATATGTATCAGATTATTTTGCAGCCAAAACTCAGGAACAACAACTGGGACAAGTATCATCCTTGAGATGAAGTCTGTGTAAAGTTGAAAGTGATTATGTTAAGGTTACAGATGGTTGAGATTAGATGAGAGTTTGGTGTGGTAAATGTGGGGGCAAAAATCTGAGAGGAACTTCATGATGGCCATGATAGTAAGTAAGGACGATGCTTAAGCATAATGCATGTCTTGTAAGGATCATGGATGGATACCATTTTCCAAGATGGCACCTCATTCATGCCAATGAAAGCTACTCGTATGCTAAAAAACGTTTTTCAGGTTTTCGTCAGGCAGCCAGGTTTTTGGGCAAACAGAGTATGCGCATTAGAGTCCTACGTTGGCCCGAGCCAGCTGGCTTCCTGCTGGAATGACACAAAAATAATATAATTCCAAACTGTACAAAAATTGAATGCATTTTGTATTGACTGTCTATGGGAAAAGTCACATGACCTGCAGTTCTGACTGTGGCCACTACGGTAAAAACGCCACAAAGCCTAGCACCGTTCAACAGGGGCTTAGAGGGGATTTGCAGAAAATAGACCCGTGTATGAAGGTATACTCTGTGATCATATAGTCTTGACAACCCACACAACCCTTTAACTTTTGTTTTAACCTATGCCAGATTTCAGCAGATTCCCTTTACACATTTTTATGTCATATGATTAAATGCCTCCCCTTTGGTTTACATTTATTCATAAGGTCGTAAAAATGTATAAATGTTGATGTTGGCCGAGAATTTGTAGATTCTATTCAATTTCCTTTTTTAGTCTGGAGATTTTTCCCCCAGTTCCTATTACTACTGTTAATACCTACTTATACATACTCTTCATGCACCTTACAGATGTGCCTGTCTTTTTACCACATTTGTGATCTCTGTATTCCTCTAATACTATCCAGTAAAAACATAAAGGGAGGTTGTTGAGAAAGACCTTTAACACTACAAGGTTAATTGTCATTTACATCAGCAGAGATGTCAAGCTCTTATCATAACGAATCAAGTGAGTCTTTAATGTTACAGCAGATTAAAAAAGGCAAGCAAAAGAAAGGTCCTGAAATGTTTCTCAGTTTTTATAAATACATTTCAGGATCATTTTTTGTGACTTTGTTCTCACTGTCATTATGTGTTTGATGCAAATGCAAACAGAGAATAAAGGAATGCAAACAACAAAAGACAAATTAGGAGAGAGATCCCATTACTTTACTTTCCGGCCACTAAGGATGCACTATATGGCGAATTAATCACAGAGAGTGTATAGAAGCTTTAATGATCCACTGTGAGAATTAAATATCCACATCCAAAGAGAGCAACAGATAGAAAAACACACACAGCCTTAAACGTAAGCATCTTAAACTGTAAAGAATGTATGCACTGCTCGAAAGTTTACACACGCACACACACTGTGATAAATGTCTTTCACAGTGACAATACAATTATTAGCTTTTGTTTCTTGACGAAAACTCACCTTATGAGCACAGACACCCCCACGTCCTCGCAGTTCTTGTAGACGTGCCCCCACGTGTCCTGGATGATCTCCCTCTCGGCGTCGGACAGCGGCTCGGCACGCTCCGGACGATCGTCGCGCTCCACCTCTCCACTCCGCACCCCCAGCAGCTGCGGAGGTGGCGAGGGCGGCGGCGGTGACTCCCTGCGAGACATCCTCCTGCGGCGCAGCAGCCCGGAGGCTCCCAGCAGCGCCCGGGGGAGGTAGGGAGTAAGGGAGGGGGGGAGGGAGATGGAGAGCTGAGACCCCACGGCGGGAGCTGGGAGAGGAGATTTGGGATGAGAAGAGGAGCGGAGAGGCGGAATAAGAAGAGGAGGAGGGGGAGAAGGAGAAGAGGCAGTGCTCACAGCCGAACAAATAAAAGGGAAGATGAAGCTCCGAATCCCCCCACTGCCACCCTCCAAACTCTCCCTCGCTTGTCCTCCCTCCAATTGAAAACTTATTTCCCTCACTGGTTTGCTCTCTCTCTCCCTCTCTCTTTGTTTCTCCTCACTCTTTCAACTTCTCCTCTCCCCACCTCTCTCTCTTTCTCCCCCTCTTCCCCAGTGAGGGAGATGCTTGTCAGTGATGCTGCTGCTGTTCTCCCGTCACTACTCTCCCTCTCTCTGATTCTCTGGCTCTGGTGGAGGAGATGAGGCGTTCGGAGGCTGTGGTGTGTGTGTTGTGAGGACCTGATGGAATGACAGAGGGGTGGGGAGGAAAACAGAGAGAGAGAGAGAGAGGGGGAGAGAGAGGGGTGGAGAAACCTAGAGATAAAGAGGGAGACAGACAGAGAGAGAGAGAGAGCTCTGTCAACACCACTCCAACACACACAACTACACACATTGTCTCTTTGCACATCCAGTGAATAATAGTTTATGCCTATTTCACTGTATGTTTTAGACAATTAGCAACATCACAATAGATGATTGGGATACATTCCCTCTCCATATGTCCAAAATATATTTAAAAAATCTGATAAAATTCGTCTTTTTGCAGATGATACTGTTTGTTGTGTTGCTGGTCAGACGCTTGGTCTGCCCCGGTTATCTGCATACACGCGACAAGTTGTGCATAATAATATTTATTATAAACAACTGACTGATGTTCTGTACATTTTATGTAGTTCAATCTTGTGTGGAAATAGTATGTAGCACTGCAGCATAGTGGCTTTAAGGCATTGTCGGTCAGCATCATTACAACAACCGACCACTAGACTGGCCGCAGTAAGCCACGCACGAAGCACGAAGCACGAAGCAATACTAACAATTACAAAATCTTTTATGTTTTATGAATGCAAACTCATTGCAGGATAATTTGTGGTGTACATTTGAAGCTCCATGCCTGTTACAAACTATACCACGGTAACAATAAAAATATCGTTGGCACTGTCCATGGTGCTGAAGATTTTCCTTTAGTCATTCAAATAGAAGTTCAAACAACATTTTTTTAGTTATAGTGAATCATCCGATTAATGCTTATTCTGTCCAATTAGTCACTCATAAATTACGACTCCTCTAAAGCTACTCTAATCATTATTATTATGATTATTATTATTATTAGTAGTAGTAGTAGTAGTATTGATAATGGATTAAATGTCCATACCCGATGTACACTTGGATAGCTATCCGATCTCAAAAAAAGACAAAGTGTAAATGCATCCAAGAAGCATTCAAGACAGACTTTAATCTGAACCCCCTCCAGAGGTTGGCATATGTCTGTCTGCCATTTGGTGCTGAAAAATGCTATAATGCTCTGTAAAGGTGAGGGGAACTGCAGAGTCAGGGGACTTTTCTCTGTTGGTTTGTCATCACAAGCGACCCCCCTTTTAAATCACACATTGTAATTTGATCCATTGTTATGGAAATATTGATTACAGCCCCTTAGCTTTATTAGGTGATGTCAATGGTGTATGTGTTCTGCCACCTCAAAGTGGCCAAAAATCAATTAATGCTGGTTTAATGCACAGCAAGATGCCATTATTAACCTTGAATTAGTTCCGTATGAGAAAATGCAATAAAATCGATGACATTCTCTAAATCCAGAGAAATAGATGATAAAAATATGCATTTGTCTGTATGCTCAAAAGAGTCACAGAACCTTTATATCTTGGCATCTGGCTTGATAAGAAATTTGAATTTAAATATCAGGTAGAAAACCTTGTTGGTAAACCGTGACTGTAACCATGATGCTTGGCCTATTGAACAGGAACAGAAGCAGCTTCCATCTGACCTGTAAAAATAAGATTTTTGCACCAGTTTTCCTCTCAGTTCTGGATTATTTCAAATATCGACATGCTGCTGCCTCCCCTCTGAGGTTCCTGGATTTCTGCCTTCAGGTTCATTACTGGTGATAATAACGCTCACAGCTGCATTGATATGATAAAGTTGGTCGCCCCCCGTCTGAGAGATGTAATAACCACTGGTTCTGGTGGTTTGGAAAATTGCCATCATGCTCTGGCGCTCCATATTTCACACACTCCAGTGACTGGTTTAATGCTTCAGGAGCCCTGAATCAGAACTGGAGACCAGACTGCCTGCCTTTGCTGCTCAGGCAGCATGTCTCATGGAATGAAATAAAAATCAGTGCACACATACCTCTGTAACTTTAAGAACATACTCGCTCTCTACCTGCCTGTGATCGTTTTCACTGAGCTTGCCCCTTGTTTCTCTTCAGTTTTCTGTTTCACTTATCAACTCTGTCTGTTTTGTTTTGGTTATATTATACTGGAAGCAGCTTTGTTGACGTAAAAGCGCATTAAAGCTCAGCCAACCTACCCTATATACAAAAAGGTTAAATTAATTAATAAAAAAAGACTATTTCAGGCTTTATGACCCTGCCACATAATGAGCTAAAACAAAAACACTGCAAGATGAGCAGCTCAGATCATTACCTGCTGCCAAAAGGCAGTACAGACGGATACAAAAATAACCTGTGGACATACAATAAACTGTCTTTAATGACACGTACAATATTTAAAACTGGAGGGACATCTTAGGAATACCTGAGATACATAATCTTTTTTGAAAGACTTTTAATGAATCATTCTTTTCTTCTTCATATTGCAATTTTCCTCGCTTTCTTTTTCTCAATCCACTATTTTCCCCTCAAACGCCTTGGCAGCATAAATCTATTCACACGCCATGCCAAAAAAAGCACATTTTAAATTGGGGGGCAAAAAGGAAATTATAGCTACTTGTGCTGAAGAGGTGCAGCTGCAATAGCCAGAGGGCACACGCTCAGAAATAAAGAGATGTGTGTGAGAAGATTCCGCTTCCACACAAACTCTCTGGACTTTGTAGCAGACAGTTTACCAGATGAAGAGGAAGCTGAGGACAACCGGAAAAGGATCACAAGGTCATAACTGCCAATGCATAATCAAAATATTTCATTGTTTTGTAATCATTTAATGCTTTATTTAGAACCAAATTGTGTCTTTAAAGGATCTTATTCTCAAACTGTAATTTTGAAACCGAGGCTGTACCCAGTATTTTAGAAATACTGAGGTCAGGAGTCCAATAAATCCACCAAACACCATCTGTGACCTCTAAAGTCAAGTCTCTAAATCTTAACATTGTGCTGCTTTTTCATACTTTGTTTATTTAATTAACTGTTTGAGAAACACTGAAATCAACCCATAAAAAAACATGTGTTGTGTTATGTAAAACTGCATCGGAAGCTAAAATGCCCAAATTCCTTGGAAAGAACTGTGGACATGACCTCAGTGTCTTCAATGACTCTGCTAGAGTCTATTGAGTCCTAAAAGGAATTAAAACATCTGAAAATGGGTTCAGACTATTTCATCTTTTCCCGATAGAAATTTCCTTTCTTTGAGAATGAAAACTTACCAGGAGAAGAAGAGAAAAGGTTATGCTAAAACCAAGAGCACTGATTTGTTTTGGAAATGGGTGAAATTGTTTCACCTCGCTGAAGAAAATATGAATTTTTAGAGCTTGATGATAGACAAAATGACTTATTAAGATGGAGCTTTTTGCAGCAAGCAAGCTCAAAGAGGGCGCATCAATCTCCTGCAGTAAAACTGTGCCCAAGGAGGTCAAACATTCATCTCTATCCAATCTGCCACTTTGGTATTGAAAACGCCACATTTGACATTCCTTATCTGTGCTTGCAAAAAAAAAAAAAAAGATGGAGATGTTTGATAAACTGCTGTCCAGACAAAAGCAGAAGAAGGATGGTGGAGGACGATGCTGATGACAGGTCTATTATGACACAAAGGCGACAGGAGAAGCCAACAATTGAGAGATGGAGCTGTCACAGCATTTTTGCAAAATGCACCACACCAAAGGGTGTCACTCTGTCACTCGTCAAGACAAGATGAAATAACTCACTCAGACATCTCGCATCTGTCTTTCAAGCTATGGCAGTGTTATTTGACATCGAATTAGGAAAGAAATGTACTCAGTCTAGTATTGTGTGATACTGTAAGTGAACATGGAGGAAGAGTTTGTGAAGAAAAATGTACAGAAATCAGGTGCCTCTGACAAAAATCTGTTTGACTCTCGTGAATTTAAAAACTGAATGAATTATAGTTTTACTGTTTTACATACAGCGTTTCTGTCATACAGTACATGCATGTGCGAATATGTGATTAACAAATGGCAAAGACAGCTGTCCTGTTACCTCCCCTGGATCTCTGTCAAGCTGGAGGTCTGCAAAGCTTTACCTTTACTGCTGCTGCCCTCTGCCGTCTGCTGCACCTCAAATAACATCTGGCAGTCTTGTGTTGATAAATAATTTCAGTAAATTTAAGGTGAAATAATGGCTGCTTTAAAAGAAATGGTTGGAGGCTCATACTAAGCTGTGCAAGTTGTCTCTTTGTAATAATGTAATCTTTGATTTTTTTTAATGCACAGACCACTTTCAAAAAGGAAGGAATTTCAAAATAACATTTACATTTTTATCTATTGAATATGTATTCTTAAAGAAATAATTATAGGCTAGTTAAGGAAGTTCAGATCCACAGGGAGCCGCACAATTTAACTGATTTTAAGTGATTTCACTTGAGGACGTTTATCTGGGGCTAAAGTACAATGCCTTAAAATTAACAATCCTGGAAAGACTTTGACTTAAATCATGTCCAACACCAAACTCCTTAGGGACATTTTATCAACATCCCAAAATTATATATACAATTTGGGGGATTTTATCAAGTCATAGTGTCCAAAAATTGTATATACATTTTGTAATCTACAGCAATCCTGTTGGAGGGTCCTTACCGTGACAATTACTTCACTTCTGGCCTCTGGCTCCATCTTGTGGCCAGATAGAGTGAGTGCAATTTTGAAAGAAGAACCACATTAGTCTTTTGTCATATCACCTGAAAAAGTGTGGTCACATTCAATTGTTTATTGTGGCGCTACAATTGCATTCAATATAATTTTCATTTATTTATTTATTATTTGTCAATCTAAAATTTCAATTGAAACTTTACAATTTGTTGTTAAATCAAGCACTGATTATTTTAGGCATTCCACAACTACAAGGAGAAATCCATTACATGGGGAAAATAAACTGTGCTTTGAGTAAGAGACCAACTTTCTACAAATTAGCAGATATTTTTTACCTGTTGAGTAGAGAAAACACAAGTGTGATTAATAACATCAATGATGGCTGCATTCTGTTGCGGTGTCACAGTTTCAGAGCGTTGTATCTCTGCACCATTGCTGGAAGGCTGATCTGAGACAGAACGACTTATTCAGGCTGATGCGCAGTAATAAAGCAGATGTAGTCCAGCTGAATGCAAGTCCAGTAACTCAAGTTTAATATGCACAAATATATAGTAGAGAATGCAATAAACGTTGATTGAATTAGATTTTATGGAAAGCAGAGTCTGTAATATAATTTCACATTTAGGTTTTCTGGAAATGATTTGAATTTTAGTGTCAGAGAAACATGTATTCCTCTCAGTAACACTCATGTTTAGTTGAGCTTATTCAGACATCTACAGACTACAGACTAGTGTTCTTTTGTAGCTCTTCATTATCAATCTATTTTACATGAAGGCAGGTCAGCATTGGTCATGTCTGTCTTTATACAACAGAGGGCACTATTGAGACACACTACAAATGTGATGCCAGTCTGAGAAGCAACGCAAACCAAACTGGAAAGATATAATTAACTTCACTGTGTTTGCAGATATACAGTATATGCTAGATTCCCGGCTGGTGACAAAGGCTGACTGAGCTTTTGCAGTCCAAGCCTCCAGACCTTGGATCACTCTTTCCATTTCTTTTAAGTTCTGTCTTCAACATTTCTTTTTTTTGTAATAAAACTTTTGTAAAATACCTTGTGTGGTTATTGTGGTTTACCTTTCCATACATTGCATTCTTCTCTTCATTGATTTCAGCTGTATCCTCCTGTGTCTGATGATCTCGTGGTGTGCTGTAATGATCTCATATTCTTATTGATTGTATTGACATTTGTTTAAACAGTTGTTTTTTTTAAATCAGAGTTGGGGAGGGAACGGAAACGGAAAAGGACCCTACAACAATAAGATATGATGTGTATTGTCAATCATTCTAGGATTCATTTAATTTATTTCATCAAGTGTCTGTGTGAATTTGACAAATACAAACATTTTAGCTCTGTTCAAAAGTTGACCGTAATAGCAGTGACGTACAACTATGTAGAGCCGCAGCAGCATCCACCAGTCTCTGCAGGTGTTGATATCTTGGGCGGCAGTTGTCAACTATCAAAGTTTTGGGATGGAAATTCATTTTGGACCAATCGTGGTTAGGCATCAGACTCCGAGAGCCAATCACGTTCCAGATATATTTGTGGGCGTGTCCCAAAAAAGAGTGCGGCGGTGCAGCGCAACCTCCCCGCCCGGCCGGCGAGAGTTCGGTTGAGAGGGTGCTGGATGGTGGGGGAGTACCACTGATGAGAGAGCGGACGAAAGGACTATTTTAGCACGCATTGGAGGACGAATACATCCATCTACTGGATACTGCACCTGGACAGGGTTCCTTCATCTCAGGTGTGCGGTAATGTCAGCAGAAGAAGAGGCCAGGGCCGTGTGTTGTAGTGAGGATCCATGTGGCTAACAACACTTAACATTAGCTAGCAGATTATTGTGCCGTGACTTTTCAATGATGGAGGACCAACGGTTGTGCTAATGTTAGCCGGCGCCGCAGAGCCAACGTGCACATATTTTTTTGTATCGGTCTGATAAAGTCTCAAATGAACATTTGTGATTCAGGTATCTGTTTCTAGAAGCGTGCTCTTCACGAGCTCCCGTGGATCGGTGTGGTCATTGTCCGCTCGCTTTATCCCCACCCAGACACGCGTCTCTGAGACACCCACACCCATGATGGGATCATCCCTTAAACTCTTGATTCGCATAGACACGAGAGCGTCTGGGATTATTTTGTTCTCCATCTATTCGCTCACAGACATTACAGCACCAGTCTAGACCTCCGGGTGGTGTTTGCTGGTCAACCGGAGCTGTCTATTCCTTGCAGGCATCATGTCGAGCGGGTGGGATACGAGGCACAGCACGCCAACTTTGAGCTAACGTTAGCACGCTAAACCTAGCCGATGCAGCAGGTCTGGCCCAGCCCGCTGCATGTCAGCCCCCTAACGAGCTGTGTGCTCACAGCTAATTGCAAATTGCCGACCCTCCTCTGCTGCAATATCCCACCGAGGGTGCGGTGCGCGCTCCATATCTCTGCGGTGTAACGTTAGAGCTGAATGAAGGATGAAAGCAGTTGTTTTTTTGTGACAGGCCGCCAGCAGCCGCACTGATCCTCCGTCCCTTGACCTGACCCAGATTCGTGTCTAGTCAGCGCCTGATTTAAGCATGGGGACTTGATTGTAGTTTAAATGTCTCCGAGCATTCACCAGCTGATGTCTCAGATTAATAAGAAGCAAGCTGGAGTGGTGCTTCCAGTCATGGCCCACGTTCACACTTGTCAGTGTATCAGCTGTTGGGGGCATCAAGTGCCTGGTTTTACTTAGTTACTCTCCTCTGTCTTTTGTTTCCTGCTCAGTTTATGGAGGTATAATGCTTTTATTATTGATGGTGTAATTGTATATTCTATTGGATGATGTAGTAAGCATAAAACCACTCTCCAGTCTGTTTCTACTATATGTGGGACTATTAACAAATTATTTTCATTACAGATTCTGTATTTTATTGATTACTCATGTGGTCTTTGTCAGAAAGTTGTAACAAATATAATCCCCTCACCGTCCCCTTAAACCCAAGACAATATCTTCAAGCATTTTAAACTATTAATCTGTTTCCTCGATTAGTTCTTTGCCCTGGGAAATGTCAGAAAACCTTGAATATACATAGACCACTCACATGTATGCCCTGTTTTTATTGCACAACAGAGTCCGTTTCACCCTTAAATGGTGATGTTACTGTACATGTGGGTTGGTTGTGCACAGGGATGGAGGTGTAAAAGTCTGTGTGGGCCCAACAAGTCCTGGAAAACATCTCAAAGCCCTAAAGCAAAGGAAAGACAGCGAAGTAATCCAAACATGAAGACAGAATACAAATATTTCACATTACATTTGTATTTGGTTTACATTTCTCTCATTTGGAAAGCAAAACACACTGTGGCTTTCTGAAAACAGTCTCAGAACAGGTGCTCATGCTTCAATGCTTCATAAGAGATGGTGATTCAGAAGGCTCTGCTGTAAATGCTGATTGAGACACTAGTTTTGGTGTATTTGCTTTTTCTTCACACAATACATACACTTACTTTACCTGCACACAGGAACTCAGCTACTCTTTTCAGATGACCCACATTTTTCTTCTAGTCGTACTTTAAAACAAGGTGAGCCATCACAAGTCCCTGCTGAGTTATGAGGCGAGCAGCAACCACCGTGGGTGACTGTGATGAGCTGTGACGCCTGACAATGATCGGACATGTCCTGAAATATACTTATTAAACCTGGCAAACAAATAACATTAGCTATTGGGAGGCTAACTTCTTGTTCTCTGAAATATTCTTGTAATTTAAGATAAAAACCCGAGTTTTCTTGGAGCCTGCAGCTATTAGAGAAGCTGCATCATCCTTAAAGCACTTCACCATCAGCTTCAACATTCAGATGTCTTACCCGATATGGACAAGATGTTAGTCATGGTGCCACCACTGCTGCATCATTATACACAGAGAAATGCATGATTACAGCATAGCAGGCTATGAACTTGCACTTACGCTAAATTTATGGCGGGATCACATTGGACCGCATTATGTCAATTGTTGAGCAGAGGCCTGGCTGTTGACACCAGAAGCACATTTCTCTGGACAACAAGCAATTCTGCTCCTCTGCTGTTTTGTATAGATTTAATCTCTCTCTCTCTCGCTGTTTGTTTGTGTGTGTGTGTGTGTGTGTGTGTGTGTGTGTGTGTGTGTGTGTGTGTGCGCGTCTGCTCGTCGCATTCGCTCTGTTTGGACACAACTGTCAAATTATGTGAAATTAATATGTAATTTAAAAACCACAATGACAAACAGCAGTGACCATAGGCTATTTCTAATAATAAATACAGTGGATTTCATCATTTATCTTTTTTAATTTTTTTTTTAGATTAATCTGATGATTATTGTTTTGATTAGTTGATTCATTTGCTACTTTATTTAAAGATATTTTTTAATTAGTTATTGATGTAACAATTAATTTACCCAAAATAAATATCTAAAAATTGTCTGATTAATATTTCAATGTTCTATTCAATCATCTTCTCTTACAAGCAAACAAATTTACTTTTTGTAATTTAAATCATGGATTTATTTCATCAGTGAAGATGATCAAATGTTTTTTTTGTTGCAGCTCTGACCTGGCACGGTCACCTCTTGTGATACACTGTAAAGCAAGGTTTATGCTTATCATAGTGAATTTAGAGGAAGGCGTGCACGTCAGAAAATGACATCATCAAGGCTTGCGTTTTGAGCACGAAGACTCCGAAAGGAGTTGCGGAGCTTGGTCGCACACCTCAGAGTTTTTGTAACCAGGAGCTTGCTGTGTGCACGCTCTGAGCTGTCACAAATAGTTCACTGATGAAATCACTATTAACGCCATTAACAGAAGGTGTCATGCCTGATTTACACTCCAGCAGCTGTGCACCTCTAGCGCATGCCAGGCGTACATAGTACAGTGGTGGTCTCATCTGTACAACATATAGGTGAACAGCGTGACAGAAGGCTGCATGGATTTTAAATGTAGCATTTTTCTGTTGTTCAGACAAACATTATACTTTCTTACCTCCCTACAGGTGGCGTAGTGTGTTCTGCTTCTGGTTCCAGCAGAAATGTCCCAGCGGAGCGGGCAGGAGGACCCGGAGCGGTACCTCTTTGTGGACCGCGCCGTGGTCTACAACCCGGCGGCGCAGGCCGACTGGACGGCCAAGAGGCTAGTGTGGATCCCATCAGAACGCAATGGCTTCGAGGCTGCCAGCGTTCGCGAGGAGCGCGGAGATGAGGTGGTGGTGGAGCTGGCAGAGAACGGGAAGAAGGCGGTGGTCAACAAGGATGACATCCAGAAGATGAACCCGCCAAAGTTCAGCAAAGTAGAGGACATGGCCGAACTCACCTGCCTGAACGAAGCCTCCGTGCTTCACAACCTCAAAGACCGCTACTACTCCGGCCTCATCTATGTGAGTATTTGTCATTCACTCATAACAACTACCTGTAACAACTCGTAATCAACTTCTTCCACATCGAAGAAACTAAATCAGGGTCTGAAAAAACGATTCTTGATCAGTAAACAGTTCGATCCAACTGTCTAATAGCCTCTCTACAAATACCAACCACCTATCTGCATATCTTAGCCATAGCATTTTATACTTGAGTCTCTGAATTCAAGAGGCCAAGAAACACATTTCCTTCAATGACCAAGCCATCATGTCCTACATAAGCTGCCGATTTCCCCTGTGATTATGGCCCACTTAGTGCCATGCATTCCTGGAATAACCCAGACACGGAGCTTGTGGGCCACCTGAGACCCGGGGAGGAGGCGGGCGCTGAGAGGTTCACACTCAGAGGCCCGGTCACAAAGACAGGCTGTGGCTAGGGGTGAATACTTCCTTTTAATATCCTTTGGGCTATTCGCAGGCACCCCCTGTCACCAATATCACTAAATGGTTACCAATGATTGTCTAGGCGGTTTTAAACAGCCGCTGAACCAGCAAATATTCATATAACAAACTGGAACCAGTGAATGTGGCATTTTGGCTTAATTTCTTATCAACATTCTTGCAGATTTTACGATTGACTATTAATTTTAGTCCGAGATGAGTTACATCAAGATATATTCAGTCTACTACAGTTGGCATGACATGTGAGCAATGATTAGTTATTTAATATGTATGTAAAGAGCTTCACAATGCACAATTGTGATAATGAGAATGGTACCCTCAACTATGACAGAACTACAAACAAGATGTGATAATCTCCTTTGATGTTTTAGATATTTGTTTCTGGTATTCTGCTGTGTTGTAGCAAGGCCTAAATCTACCATTTTACCACTTTATAATGAATGTCGTGGAGCGGTAGATGTTGTGACCAGGCCAGCTGTAGTACTGTGAGCTCTGCGATGTGCTCCCTGTCTACTGATGGCTGCTTGCCAAGAGGCTGCTTGGTCCGTTTGTATCTTCTGACAGCAGAAGTTGTGTGCCACCATATTAGAACAATAATGAACTTACCTGTACCACGACTAAACAATCATTTTCTAAGGATAGTTGGTAACACAAATCATACTTGATCTCTTTGTATGTGTTGACAAATGTTAATTATTGGTTCCAGATGTGCTGGAACAAAATTCTCCCTTCTTCTTACACAAGCTGCAGCAGTGTAGTCATCAGGTTGTTATTTATACAATAAATAAAAAATCTGTACAACATCTTTGTATTTTCAGAGCACTTTTAAGGGAGAATAAGGTGACCCCAGCCCCATCTGTTAGCTCAGGGAGGCCTGTGCTGAGTCAGACTGTGACCAACCCGCCTTAACAGAGTTCTTTGTGTTCACAGATAAGCAACAGCTGTCTGCTCAAATAACCGAATTTTTCTGCCAGAACACTGATATTTAATTAACAGCCAATCCATGTTTTTGTTTTTTTTTAACTTTTGAATGTTTGCTTTTTGAAATTACAAGGTAGAAGAGAAAATAATTAAAGACGGACTTCATGTACAATGTTCATCTTCAAAAACTCAAAACCTGTTTCACTCATTGAAAATTAGATGGACATACCTCGTCGTGCCCGGCTTTGCTGAAGCTGGCAGCTCCAGGCTGAGAGCTTAATGTTGATTGTTGTGTGCCTTTATCTGCAGGCTGTCTCTCCGTTCAATAAGCCTGCCTCTCACTGGAGCAAGGGTCCATTACATCTCCATTTCATCCAACCCTTTCCCTGATTGTGACTCATTTACCAGTTGGCTGGGTTTTCTCTTTATCATGTGCAGAGGTGGAGACTTTTGTAAAACGCCAACTCAATAACTCGTGCAATGACATCACGTTACACAATAGTAGAGTTATGCTGCTTGATGGAGGCAACACAAGATGTCTCCTACTCATTTCTCATAGATTATTTGCATTCAGCATTTAAAGTCTTAGGCTGTCATCTTCCTTGTTGCACTTTGCCGGATAGAATGACTCCTCTCAGCTGTGAAAGCTGTTTGAATTTAGGTTTGTTCCCTCTTGTAAGCATACAGTGACGACAGGTTCGTCATTTTAATCAAGTGCTGTTGAGTGACATTAAGCGCACCTAAAGATTTAGAGCAAATACAGAGCTATAAGAATCTTCACCGTCTGTCTGGGCATTACTGGAAATAATTAAAATGTGTTGTGTGAGGCAAATCCATTTCTTAATTTCCCGGGGAAGTCTGCAAAGATGGTAATGCCCAGTGAGCCCAGTTGTGTCACAATGGCACTGATTCTTGTAATTGCAGAGACCCCTTTTCCCATCGAGAGAGGCTGAGGCCCTGTTGCTAAGCACTGGTTCACAGACATTTATTTGGACATTTCCGGAGGGCTTGGATCCCTTTCAACTGTGTGAGAGTTCCCCTCCTTTCACAAACAGCTTCTCTGAGTTGTGCGTCCTAGGCTGTGTTGACCAGCTCGGGCTCATTTATCAGCTCAAAATACTCTGCACAAAGAGTCATATGTAGCCCAGCTATCATCACATATTGTTCATTGTAGTAGTAACGTTCCAGTGAGCAGTAAAAAGGAATGAAACCACAACACGTTGTCTGGCTGGTGTCTTGTTATGCCCGGTTGTGTAGGTGTCCAACCCGTTGCCGTCAGAGCCACACTAATCCCTCGAATACCCCCTGGGGTCCACCGTCAAGCACAGCCAGCTGAGTCATCCCTCACCCCGCTGCCTGTGGCCCATGCTGGGTCGGGAGCACTGATCTGTCTGCCTGGCGCTGTGCCCACCGTAGGGGGGCTTGGGAAGGGGTTATTGTGGCGAGGGCCCCGTAGTACATCCTGTGCTGTACCAAGTTTGTTTTTACAGGCAATTCCAGTTAGCGAGGTGTGAGTGTTGGCCTCTGTAACCAGTGAAGTAGAACAGCACTGCTGCTGCTGATGATGAAGGTTCCAGGGTGACAAATCTCAGTGTGGCCAGGTTGCTGCACAGAGCTGTGTGTCTCAAGCATCTGTGCACATGGAAGAGGTGGGAAGGGGGATTTTGATGGCCATCTGGTTACGTTTTCTGTACTAGCAGGGTGTGCGGCTATATCTAATAGCCGCATAGTGCTGCTAGTATCATCATAATCATTATGTTGATATCCAGCTGTATACAGTATAATACAGCAATCAAAATGATTTTGTTTGACCAGAATATTTTTTCGTTTATAATACAATTCACTATAACTAATTCTACTTTATTATATATTATTGATATTAAGTGACTATGTGGAATTATTGCCCAGCAGTTAAACATCGCAACGCAGCATCAGATTACATATATGTGTTGTGAATGTGTGGTGTGAACCTCCAGCCATGTGACAGTTGTGATGCGTTTGTCTCACTCAGTTACACACACACACACACACACACACACACACACACACACACACACA
>NW_022280113.1:233277-236681 GCF_004355925.1 Anarrhichthys ocellatus
ACACACACACACACACACACACACACACACACACACACACACACACAAAATGCCCTCTGCTCACAAAGCATACTTTGGTCATGCCACTATTGTTCCAGTTCAACAACTGGGTTAGCAGGCCTGGGGCCCCCCTGCAGCCCACTGGTTGCCGCAGACCACATCATTTAAACAATCTGGCTTTGCAGCCCAGCCAAACACAGAAATCAGAAAGGTGACAAAAGAGGAAAGAACGCAGCATAGAGTAGTAAAAAAGCACACGGAAGTTGGTACCACTGATGGAGATAGTCAGCAGAGGGAGGAGAAACACCCTCGTCTCATCTTAATTCATGATCTGGACAGATGGCTGCAATTTATCCACAAAAAAAGTTTCTATTGGCATAATGTATGATAATCCCAGTCATCGATTCAAAAAGCCTTAATCTGGCGTCTACTGAGAACTGCGTAGCCCGTGCACTCTTGAGTTAATGGAGTTCCCCAGCAGCAGACATGTCAGGGATTAACCCTGTGCTGTGCTGTATGACTGCATATCTGTTTACACAACACAGTTGAGGGACCTATATACTGGATTAACATCACCACCCCTTGCATCTGATTCCTGGTGTCAGTCATAGAATGTGGGGGTAAAATTGCCACCAGTTCTATGTAGACAAAAAGGAGATGGAGAATTGTTCCACATAGGAGGATCAGCGAGTGGAGCAAGGATTTTAAATACTGTGGGACAGTGTGCCAGCAAGCTGCAGATGTGCACAGTTTTCCGGCATCATCTGTGAATTCATAGTCTGCACAACATAACAGATTTGTTTATAATGGGCCCGTAGAGCGTCTTTAGCTTCTGTTCCGTGAGTATTCCCCCATGAAGCGGAATAGTTTAACCTTGTACAGTTAAATCTCATCCCGCGCATTTGATCGGAGCGCTAACAAGTGTTCACACAATGCAGCAGGCTACAAAGAATTTTCCATTTTGATATAATAATACAAAGAAATTGATTTTGTCTTGACATAATGGTGATGTAAAGGCTGCTGTGTGATGAATTAATGGTCAACCCTGTTTTCTTCTCCTTTTCTAGACATACTCCGGTCTCTTCTGTGTGGTCATAAATCCCTACAAAAACCTGCCCATCTACTCGGAGAACATCATTGAGATGTACAGGGGCAAGAAGAGGCACGAAATGCCCCCTCACATCTATGCCATCTCAGAGTCTGCGTACAGGTGCATGCTGCAAGGTAAGTCCGAGTGTCACCGCCTCTCATCTACCACAGTCCACCTCACATGCACGAAAAAAATATTTTTAATTCAATGCAGGCCTTCATACAGTCATTTTCTTCAAGCATCCGTCTCTATCAATCAATACAATCAATACAATCTTTCCCAGTGCATGACACTGCTGTCACCGGTGGCATCCAGTCTGCCCCAGTTGTCGCGTTTATATTTTTATTTTAGGAACGTACAATCTTGTAAGTGAAGGCAGTCCCCTTTCAGAATGATGTCTTCAAAGACCCTTGCCTGGTAGTTGGCAAGCTTCCAGGCTCTCTGAGCAGTGACTGACTGGGATCAGACCAGCGAGAACAGAGAGGGTGACCCCATTGTGCTCGACAATAGGTCCTTTGTGTGATTGCGAAGGCCGACCAGTGGGGGTGGTGACAGACTGGACAGTCCCGTCGGTCCTTTTCGGCCTTGCTTTCCCCGTGTTGGTACACAGAAGGAAGTTTCGGTAGTGTCAACAAGTAGCTTGATGATTCCTTTTTTCTTGTAGTTGTTCTTTCTAAGGTTTCTTTCTTAGGTTGTTGTGATGTTGATTGAACGACATTATCTCTTCACAGCCGATAATGTACAAGCACAGGAACGTAGTTTCAGCAGTAGCCCCGATGTAGCTGTTGTTGAACTCTGCCAGCTCGTCATTGAGTCCAGCTAGTTTCTTGTTGTCACCTCCTCCTCCTCCTCTTCTTCACACCCTCTATTCTCCACACGTTTCTACATGGTTGGACACAAACGCGGTGGGGCAGAGCTGGGAGACCCGTCTATTAGTAATGCGTTGAACATATTTAAGCGTTTTCCCTTTCCTTGAAGCAACGACCTCAAGCTTTTCAAAGGCTGCGTGTATTCACTGTATGTCTCGGAGTACACAAGGCTGATTGGTCATTTTGAATGCGCCGCTAACTCCAACCCATTTTTAGTCGTGGTCAGAGTTAACAGTGTTAATTCAAAATGAGGTTTGTAGGTTGGAGATTAGTGGAGGCCAGCTGCTGTTCAGCTGTGGCCCTGAGCATTTCAGCAACCCGGTGGGTATAACAATATCCAGCTGCATAGACTAGCACTGGTGTTTGTTTTTCTCCAAGTGGAAAAACCAGACATCATCACATTTCTTAGATATGGATGAAACTTTCAGGGTATGTAATTCTATATTGTTGCAATGACATACACTGTGGTGTAGTACATTCTCTGGAAAATCAATCAACAATTTATAGATAAAACTCAAAGACAGGAATGTCTGTTTTTGGCCCAGTATAATGCTGAAAGAATCGTCGCAAAACAGTCAACAATTTTGATAAACTCAAATAAAATGTAAGTCCCGCATTATATGTCACCATATTGCCCAACACCCTGTCCCTGTTATCTTACATTTGGGTGTTTAATATCAGACCTTTCAGACACCATGTTTAGACTTTGCAGTGTCAGCTGCCATCTGAACAACAAAGAACACTTGAGACAAATAGTTTGTTGCCGCTAATTTACGACCTTTGCATCCGAACAGATTGGCAAATCATATTTAATGCTGAAGGGTGTCTAAACCTCACAGGGGTCTGTTAATTACCTCAGCATTGCTGTGAAGCCAGTCACTACTCAGATGGGAGGTTAAATGAGGTGTTACTGAACAAAGACAGGGTGTGCAAGCAAACTTCTAGAACTTACTGCACATCTGTCCTTGATTAGCGGTCCAGATACTTTACATAATTGCCCTCACTGCTCAGCCGAGGTGAACTCACTGACGTACAAGAAGCTAATTTTATCACATTTGTTGTAAGGAAATGCTTGCTTGAATGAAAACATGTGTTGAAGGTCCGGTCATGTCAGCAACTGCGACGGTTTCCAAGTGGACATGCATCAACAGCAATGAAAAGTGTCCCACGTTGTGGTTTTGAAAAAGGGAGTCTTTGTTTCTGTTGACATGGTGTAAGACCCCCCCCCCCCTTCTAGAGCCACTCCCTGGTGTCTAATCAGGGTGTTAAGTCAAGTCCACCTAGATCCATCGTAGCTTGTTGAGTTTTTCTCTCTCATAGAGGTCCATTTTATCAACAATGAACAAAGCCCTTCTCATGTCGGCAGCATTACTGATATTGATAAAAGATTAAGGGAATTGTTTGAAGAATGCAAAGCATGTTCCAGGAAGTTTTCAGTTGTTCCC
>NW_022280113.1:236781-323892 GCF_004355925.1 Anarrhichthys ocellatus
CCCCCCCCCCCAATAAAAACAACTGTAACAGATGTGGTTGTGGACAGTGAAACCGCTCAGTCAGTAACTGAAGGAGCACTCCAGTTGTATTAGAAATAGTACTAGCACAGCTGGAGCTATAACTGCTATTCTTTTAACTAATGCTGAAAAAAAACTGTATCCCGTTAAAATGAAATCTAATAGGGCAGGTGACTAAAACCTACCAGAGACGAACTCTGAATATGAGTACATCTTCTCAGTACAGTGATTCATTAACAAATTGTAACCGAAGCCACTAAATTAAACTAAACTGTATCATAATGCTGCTGTAGCGAACAAATGTCCCCTTGCGGGATTAAATCCTGTTGTCAGTGCCTCTCAAACAAAGTTAATCTCCCTATCAGATTTATTTTCAGACTTTCCTTCGCAGATAGGAAAATTAAATACTTTGGATCTCCATTCCATTTATTTCCATCTGTAAATCCTTAGCTGAAGCATCAGCCCCAGTTCTGCCCACACCAGAGGCCTTTGCCATTATAGCCCTAAAATAGATGGTTTAAACCGATTGACTGCTTTTGACTTTTAAAACCATATTGACAGATACCTCTGTGTCGAGGGATGTGTCCAATCCCTTTGAAAAAGTAGTTTATGGTTTTCTTATATTCGGACGGTGCAGTGAGATGAGAGACGAGCATTGGTTCATGAGCATAGCCTTCCATTACCCGTCTGTAAAAGCCTCTGTAATAACCAATCACAAGCCCCCTCTGTGTTATGAGATAGCTTTTCTGTGCCAGGACTCTACAGACACCCAGAATTCTTCAACAATCGGCAATGCTTAAGATTTCTGTTATTGTTATAGTTAGGTTTCATGCCAACCCCCATAATCCCATAAATGCCACATGGGATACTTAACCCACTACTTTATTTTAGTTGGAAAATCAAATATATGTGGTAGACCATGCATAGTCCTTACGCAGGTTACGCAATTAAACAGCAGTGAATCGTTGCTGGATTCATGACTAGTTCTGCAGGATTGCATTCATTTTTTAGATTATCGTTCCAAAATATAGTCTATTGAAAAATCATGGCAGTAGTTATAGTATTTGTTTGAACACTGTTTACATCTCTGTGTTTTTTGGAGGTTTCTGTCCCACTGTAACACTTAAGTCACCGCTAGATCAGAGTGCACGACTGGTTCCTGAGGTGAGTGTTTGCACTTCAGATACAGGCATTAGCCGTCAGTGGCAGACTCTGGCTCAGGCCCAGCGTGCCGCAGCCTCACAATGAGCTCACTGTCGTGAGCTGAGATCAGCTCACCCTCCTCCCTCCTCCCCTTACTGGGAGAAACACAACATGCAGAGCTGCTGTGTTTATGTCAAGGCCGCAAGAAATATCAATTTCAGATACTGCTATTAGATATCGGCCCAATACCGACTCAAATAGCTTGATCGGGTATCGTGACAATAGGGCGATCTGGTATTGGGTACCATTATTTTCTAAAACAATAATTAAGTACATTTATATCTTAAGAAAGCAATGTTTAAGTTAAGCCTGATGTTGCTTTACACATAACAGAATGATCCCAATCCCAGGTATCGGTATCTGGACTGAATAAGTTGGGTTGGTGCTTCCCTAATTGATTTCCCTAATGTTTTCTTTCTGTGTTGCCCTGAAAAAGGTCTGGATTCAGTACTTAAAATCATATTCTAACTTCTCAGCTTTCAATTTAACTAAAAATGTTCTATGACCTGGGGGAATCTAAACTGACTGGCCAAGATAATGGAGTCATGTGGAGCTGGCAAGATCATTACCAATCATGTGAAAACCACAAAACAGTCCTCATGACAATTTAGTAATGTTACGGAAATAACAGCCCCCTGTTTGGGTAGTTCTCATCTGCACAGACCCACAATCCTCTGCCAATCAGCACTCGACAGTCTGGAGAGGTTGTTAGGGCTGCAGCAGTGCTGGCAGATTGGTGAATGGAAATGAGAGGTCTCACAGTGACTGGATCACATCTTTCCACTGGTGTCTGCAGCCAGCCTGATAAAGGAGACACTAGTGCTCTGCGCGGTGTTGTGTTGTGTCCGATTCAGATAGGGATGTGAATGTAAAGAGAAAGAGGGGAAAAAAGAGGTGGTGGCTAATGATGGATTGTGTTTGCATGTGTGTTGTCGCGCACAAAGTAGCAGTCGACGTCGCAGCTTGAGAGATCCTGAAATGTTGGGGTAGCTTTAGCGTGCGTGTACTTGCGTGTGTGTGTGTGTACTTGCATGCATGTGTGTGAGGCCAATTCCCGTTGTTACAGTGCTTAGCTACAGGAAGTTCCCGGTCAAAGCCAGGAAACCCACGTTGTCCCTGGTGAGCCATTCAGCTGTGTCCTCAGTCGGATAACTTTCCATCATTTTACCCCCAAAGGAGCACAGTCAGCACTTCAGTCCAGGAAACCTTCACCTCTGGCAGAACGGTCCAGCCTGGGACTCAACATGCACAAAACGAGTTGACGTATTCACAGCATGTCTTAGAGCAGTGGTTCCTAAACCTTTTTGGCTTGTGAGCCAATTGAAACGAGGCAATGTTTACTTGTGACCCCTCTTCACATGTCATGGCCTTCAAGGATGCGTATTTCCCTGAGTTATTGATGGCTCACCAAGTCGATCTACTAATGCAGCAGCTTGCCAATCACCGGCAACTCTTTCAACTGACAGACGTGTTGACTTTGCAATACAGTTAGCGTGTTAATGGGCTAAGAGATCAGGCCTCTTGATGAGCAGGCGCTTACTCATCAAATACAGGAAACTGTCTTTGCTAGAATGAAATGAGATGGATGCCCAGTTAATCTTAAACTGTCTGTTTTGAGTCCATTGGGATTAACTGCTTTTTTGCTGTTCAAACGGAGCCAAACTGCAAGTATAACGTACCGACAATAAATCCATACTATTTGATTTCATGTTGTGGCGACACGACAGCATTTAATCAAGAAGCTGACACCTCAAAACAAAAACAAAAAAAACATTCAAATATTTCAACACAATGTGACATAGTAGGCAGTCCATATACAATGTTCAAGTGCAATTCAACTGTTTCCAAAGATGAATGGATTATCTTAATATATAATAACTTACTCATGACATACAGTAGGTCTTACTGAATGAATCTTACACAGTTGCAGTGTCGGGGCCGTCGCTTTAGCTCTGCGTGAACAGTGCAACATTAGGTAAATAGAGTGAAGAGAGTCTGATGACTTTTATCTAATCTTTGGAGTTCTTGCTGCTCAACCAGCTATGTGACTTTAAGAGGGGCCCTGTCCCTGTGGTGGGGGGGGGGGGGGGGGGGGATTGGCGGGAAGACAAAGTCGTTTTTTCTCATGACATCGTCACCATTATATCCCGGGCCTCTAGATGACTCTGATTTGCCTCACTTCACACTCACAAGACACTCCAAACAGGAATACCCCGGAGGTTAAGAAGATGCATTGCATGTTATGTGTTATTGCCACATGACCACAGTGCAAATTGCCCTCAGCACTGCACACATTGACATAATGTGAAAAAAAAAAAATAGTTGGATCAGTCTTTGTCTCACATTTCATTTAATAAATCAGCTGACCTTTGCATTATAAAAGTCTACATTTCGTACATCCCGACCCGAACACGGAACAAAAGTAAAAAGCAGGCGTCTTTAACCACTTTCAAATGTGGTGAATAGTTTAGCCGTGAAACACATTCAAAGGAGACTTTCTCTCCCGGATGGTCCGCTGGGGACATTTAGGGACATAGGAATCTTCTTATCTGTGTAGATTGTAAATGGGCACTATTGTGTATAATGGGGCCGGATGAAGAGTCGATCCAGATATTAGTTTCTGCAGATATGCTTGTAGCCGTGTAAATGTCGACGTGTAACTAACAAGAAATGTCAGTAGAGAAAATCCAAACTAAGTTAGAGTTCAGTTAGAAAGTCATGCAATAGACAGCAGTCTCTTTACCAACATAGAGCTGACATTACAGTTGCCTTATCTCTCCCGTGCAGCGACTTGACTTCACAGTGCCACTTCTCTGCATTTCTGACGTTGCATGAAGGAAATACCTGTGGTTTAATGCTGTGAAGCCTGAGCCTACTGAAAAAATACGGCCCGACAAAAGTCATTTTATTATTCTGATAATAAAAAATAAAAAACTGACATTTACTGGTTGTTCGTAAGCTCACATGCGCTACACACCAAGCTTGACTTTGACCTTCAAATCCACAATCTGCTGATAAGACTTTACTTTTGACATGTAGTTTTGGTGATGAGGTTGTCAATCAAACTTTGAGAATACACAGTGGATATCAAAAGACTGCTTAGGTTTGACTTTCTCCTCCTCTCCCTTTCCCCCTCTTCTTGTCTCCTACAGATCGAGAGGACCAATCCATTCTTTGCACGTGAGTTACAAGCTCAGTCCACCACTGCATGAATTCTATTTTATGTTAACATTTCTTGTGCTTTATTGAAACTGTTGTGCATTCAGACATATAACTTATTGTTAATCAAGCAATTTTAGGTATCCAGGGCCTGTACCAGGATGCCTCCGTGTCTTATATTGCTGAGATGAACTGAGCCCTCTGTCCCAAATTCATAGCATACGGTTCACGGTTGATTCATTACTCTCATGCATGTCTCCTTTATATCCTTGGAAATAACATTACATGGTGCAGTATATTTCCCTTCAGCATTTCTTTTGTCTGAATTAAATGAAAGTGACAATAATGTGTTCACTGGTAATTAAACAAGTTCAGGAGCAGCGCAAGTGAACCAGCTGCTCCGGGGCCTTAACAGTCCTTTTAAATCATGTATCTCAGGGACACTGACCAGACTGTCACTACTTGAGAGATACGTGTGAAATGTGGATCTGAGAAATGCCGGACATGTCTGCTACACAGTCCCCTGGCATCTTTTCAGTGACAAGTGTCTACAGATGACAGGAATGTCCCCAAAGGAAATTCCAGAGGGGATATCAAGACACAAGCCATGCAAGGCCCTTTCACTCTGCAGGGTGAATAGTGAGGCGTTAAAGTTGCATATCCCTTCTATGTACACACAGGGGTCAGAATACTTCACTGTGATACAGCACTACCACAAAGAAAGCCGAAAACATATTGTAGGGCAGTTACTTATAGGAAATATAGTATACGGTTCACTTGTTAGCATTTATTACATTGTTATTCTATTGTAATGTGTTGCTGTGGTAAACAAAAGACGGATATATTCATGCTTTCACACGCTTACACAGACATTAAAATATAGATTATAGAGATAGTTAAGGACATGGAACTGAAAAACACAAACTGATTGCAAATAGCGTGAAACGCTAAGATAATGATGCAGTCAGCAGCACTGCCTCATTGATTACATGGCATATCTTCTGAAATAGGGGAGGTGAGGAATCAGTCAGAGACATTGACATAATCCTTCCCTGACTATCCTCCTTTCACAGTAACCAACAAGACAGACGGTTACACACCGCTTGTCTTTACTCTCAGCCACATCACGCTCACTCTTATCTGAAAGAAAAACAATATTTTGCGCATACTTGGTGTATGCAAATTTGCACTTAGTGTAAAACCTCAAGTATGCTCTGGATCCAAACTGCTCCCCCACACTTTCTGCATGGCTTGGAGATTTCTTCCCTGTTTTTTCTTTTCATGCCATGGTCTCTGTCTGACAGAGTTGCTGCACATCCACACGCCAGCAACCACAAGGCATAAACTTGACTGACATACTGAAAAAACTATTGCAGAGAAAGACACACATGATCAGATATGCACCAGAATTTAGTTTCAGTTTAAAGATTACATTTGTGCATTTCTTTGTTGTGGAAAAGAGGGTAGTGCTTGTCTGTAAAGCTAAAGGAGGACATGGCATTTTAGCTTTATTGATCCAGTCTTTAGATGGGTTCATTGTAAACAGTTAATTGTTTCACAGAAGTTATTCTGAGGATTTTTGTGTTTGTCTTCTTTTGTTCCACAGAGGTGAGTCAGGAGCTGGCAAGACGGAAAACACAAAAAAGGTCATCCAGTACCTGGCGCATGTTGCCTCCTCCCACAAAGGAAAAAAAGACCACAACATTCCTGTGAGTTTTCTCCTTTCTCATCTCTCTAATTTAGTTTGCCAAAGCCTGCTCGAAGCCATAAACCTAACAAGTCCATTCAAATCTGTTCGAGTATTGACGTAAATGTTAGATTTGAATGCAAAATCCCACCACTTTGCCCTATCATATCTTGGTATTGCCCTGCAACCCCAAGACTGGGTTATTATATTGACCTATGACACTGTAGTTGTAATAACGATCTTTAGAAGTAACTAATGAGCAGTTTGGCCAGGGTGGGATTGTTGTGGTGAAAGAATAGATACCAATACCTGTAGTAGGCAACATGGCTTTGTGCACTGTGTGGACACAATCTAACAATTGCATTTGTTTATCTGTAACAAACAGCCAGAATCACCCAAACCAGTGAAACAACAGGCAAGTTTTTATACTTTCTTATATACCATGTGCATGCTACACACACATTGTCTTCTCAAACACACCTGATCTTAGAATATCTGTTTGACATGAGCCTCCTAAGGGTTCATCAAATGGTGTGAATAAGAAGTGACAGTTGACACTTGGTGTGCTGTATTTAGTTAAAATGCCCGAAAACAGCATAATTAGCTTTAATGTTTTCTCTCTCCGTCAGGCGCAAAATGCAGTTGTAAGTACATTTTAATACTTGCATGATTATTCAGACTTCCTTTATTGTGTTTTATGTGAATGACTTAGTTTGACCCGCTCTGTACAGTTGCTTGCCATTATTGTCGTTCACACTCGGTGAAACATAGTCAAATGCATGTTGTTTGTATTTGTTGTGATAGCCATATGTTGAGCCTTGGCTAACATCTCGTGCTGTATGAAATTTAGCAAATTCTGATGCTGAAAAAATACATAGAATGCTAATTTTAACTTGTATTTTAGTTAGCCATGAATTGTATCTGTGTCTTAAGTTAAGATCAGTCCTGGTCATCAGGACCTAGATCCCTGCAGATAGTTCTTGTAGCCACCTGTGAATTACATCATACGTGAGATCCACATTACAAACAGTAACTACCTGTTAACCTAGAACACTGGCAGTAATCTGAGTCTTGAGGGCCAGGATTACAGACCACTGAGGTGTTGTAATAACTCCCGTGGCTAATTCCAGCTATAGACCACTGTGAGCTGTACCTAGAAGGTATCATTAACAATGTTCAGCTTTGACTACAGGTTCATTTGTAATCATGACATAAATGCAATTTATTATTTTCCATAATAACAATTGAATCTCCCCGTTCCTACAGAGTGGACCCCTGTTTTATGTGAGTAGTATGTAGTTTCTCACCTATTTCACCTCAAAAATAACAGGGGTGCTCTACCCACCCTGTTGCCACCTCTTCTTTACCCTGTGGTTCTATTTCATTCTTCCTGATCGCCAGACGGCGCTGCTTTTGCACTGGATATCTCCATCTTTCACATACACACGTCAAGTCGTTATACCAACAAAGCCCCCCGTGACCATGCGGCTGCATGCCCCAGTTTAAAACCCTAACATCATCACGCTCAGCTCGTCTGGTCCATGGCTAACTTAAAACGGGTGTTTTTGGCTCCTGCTGTGTTGTTAGCTCTCTGCTAATTCATCATTAGGTAGTAGGGTACTGGGGTAACTAAGTCACAGTTGTTAAAGGTAATCGGGCAGTGCTGTAGTGCAAAACTGCTACTGTAAGATAGCTTTTGTTTAGAGTGTTTGAGGCACGCTACAACGTCTTTCATCGGAGTTTGCCCAGACTAAGGAGCTCCTGCTCCCTGTAATCTCCAGCACGATAACAGGGGGCCAGCTCCTGGTGGTGACTCTAACACTAGGCACTCTCCTTGTCAAGAGGATGATGTACTATCAACTGCAGCCTCTTGCAGTTCGTTCACAGATGAGGGGCAAGACGGGGACAGAGACACAGCCTCCTGGGCCTCTGATGCTTTTTCTCAGGGGTCTAATGGTGGGCCATTACATGGATCACAATCTGTCCGTTTCTCAATGAAGCCAGCCTTTGGGATGGCTTTAACATGCCTGGGGCTGGACGAAGCTCCTGTTGCAGCAGCTCCTGCAGGTGTTTTCTTTCCATGCAGATGCCACAGCCCTCCGCCTTCTCAGTCCCTCCTTCTAAGCCCTATATTGAAGAACTCCAGAACTTGCAGAAAGTTGGCTGCCATGCAGGAGGCAGGTAGCTGTGGCAGTACACACGGGACATATCCGTTCCCTTTCTCACCTTATCCTGGGTCTCTCTCGGAGCCTGCAGGAATATCTGGTTTGGACTCCTCTGCTCAGATTCTTAGTGATGCATCCCTTCAGGCTTTTGATTTCATGTCTATGGAGCTTGGAAGGTTGATGTCATTGGTGACACTGGCACACCACGATGTCTGGCTAGCACAGTCTCCTCTGTCGAGAGGGATGTTGTTGCGATGATGTTCGGGTTTTACACTGGGGCCTACATCATTGCATGGTCACAGGTAACTTTGTTGGTGTAAGGACTCGACCTGCGCATAAGTGAGATGGAGATATCCAGTGCGAAAGCACCTTCGTCTGGTGGTCATCCAGATTCCATAGTTACATTTGTAACTCCCATTCTGCTTTAATTTTCGCATTGCATGACGTGTACTTCCTATCCTCACTGAATTAATAGGATCTGCTTCTTTCAGACATTTAACATTTACATTACTGACAGTGTGAGGACACAGACTTTCATAGAAATCAATCTTTGCTCTAAACTCTAATCATTTTATAAATTAGTCGGCTTGTTCCTGCCCAGATTTAGAGACTTGATACGTGACTGCTCTCCTTTTTTGCTCTGGTGAAAATAGCGACTTATAATATTTGTCCGGCCTTGTGACCTCCGGAGCACATGTGGAGCAATGACCACACAGCCACAACTGGCCTCTGCCTCATGAGATTTAGTGGAACAGTTTTGACTGATCCTCTTTGACTCCACTCAATCTGCCCTAAAGTGCTGCTGCATGGCCGGCCAAACAGCCTGCACTTTGATGAGAGAGACACTCATAGCTATGACCTGTACATGTTTTCTATAAAGGCAGAAAAAGGACTTTAGCTCTTTATTTACTTTTAGCTTGAAAGTAACTGGTGATTTGTAGTGAGTGATATTGGGTCTTTCAGTAGTTTTGAGCCATCTGAGGTTGCTTAAATTTGATCACAGCTACACAAAATTGGCCAGCTCAAGTAAAGCAATGTTGGCTGTCAGATGCCTGACATGCACACTTTGCAAACAGGAATGTGGGTCAACTTCTAATGCTGCTGAATTGGACCCCCACTGGTGTTTTTAATCTGCTGTATGCACATAAAGACAAAGAGCAGACCACACAGATGGGTAGAGGCTGCCAATGAACAATTTCAGCTACCAAGTTGCACCACAGGCCTGCGTTTATACAGAAACAAAGGCTTTTTGGTTTGAATCCTCTGCCCTCTGGGCTCTGATAGCTGGAAAAGGACAAGGTTTATCCACTTCATCCTGCTTCATTCCAGCTTCTAAAAAAACTCAATTAAAAGCAGCCCATCATGCTCTGCGGCCAAAGATCACATTACATGTCTCACATCCTGAGTGCAATGCTGATTCCTCATCCCACAGAGTTCCCTTTAGTGGAAAATGGCCTCCTCAAACCTTTGGTGTGTGCAGCTATTTTTGACGTAATGGGAAAATGTTCCACTCAGCCACATGAGAAGTAACATTGCTGAAGACATTTTTGTTCTCTCAGCAATCTTGGATTCTCTGTTCATGACGAAGCCCACAATGTGGCTGAGATGGAAACACAGTTTACCACCTGTCCAAACATACGGATGAGTTGCTTATTTATTTATTCAGCCTCTTAAAGTGTCCAGTCTGATAGGGAAAAAAGAGCCAACGTATTTTAGTTGTGTGTTGTGGACACATTCGTTCTGACATGATAGAAGGACGGGTTGGCGTTCCTGCAACAAAAACCCATATTCTCCCTAAAACTCCATGTTTACAGGATTATATTTTATGTGCTTGAGAAAATACAGTAAAGCCTCAAGTCCACTGCCAGGAATAAATGGTTTCAGCATCTTAAATATGATCAGATTAATTGTTCAGCCTTTAAAATGTCCAAAAACAAGTCTTTAATTGCTAGTTTTATCCTAAACAAAAAGATAGTTAATTTGCAAAGTGATAAAACATATTTCCATCACATAAAGACGTTACCTTTTTTAATCTGGTTTTCAAATGGCGTGATGACATCCCCTCGGCCTGGTCTTGCTTTGGATGAAGAGTTGTTTGATAGTAAAAAGCTCTTTGTGATGCGCCGCACGCATCACAAAATTCAGCTTGGGATTGGATACATTTTACACACTCAGTAATACAATTTCATCCAAACAATAGCTCACGTGAACACCCGCAGAACAACTCCAGATAAAGAATTTAAAAAACCACTGTACCTTAAACTTGTCCATCACCTTACAAAACCTACACTGGGTATGTGAGGTCTGTCTGTATAACAAGTCTTCCGGTTTCCGCTGTCTTTGTCTGCATGTTTATGTTCATTTGTTTTTCAGTGACAGTCAGTGAGTCACAGTTCATTTCTCATAGTTGTTCTTGGTTGGGATCATCATGGGGACAAAGGCCTGCTGTAACGTGCCTCTCTTTCTCAGGGTGAATTGGAACGTCAACTTTTACAAGCCAACCCCATCCTTGAATCTTTCGGGAATGCTAAGACAGTGAAAAATGACAACTCGTCACGTTTTGTAAGTACAGAATAAATGATATTCATGTAGAAGGGCTGCATTTTTAATGAGCATCTCGCAACGTCTACTCTAGCCTTTGTGACAATAAGCAGAGATAAAACTGATTTAAGATAATTAGATTATCCTAATTTTGCTCTAAGCAATAACACAGGTCATGTAGCCGGATACAGGCGCCTGCTAGTCATTAATGATACCTTTAATGTGCTCGGTCGTTTCAGACTGGAGGCAACTCCACTCAGCAGACCTCTTAATAGTAACGTAAAAGATCTTTCTTAAGCATTACTGTAGTATCTGTCAAATTAAGGGGCATTATTATTTATTTACCAACTGTGTTGCCTCATAAAAAGACCCTAAAACCTCTTGTGCATTAACGCTGGCCAGCTTAGATGGTAAAAGTTGCCGCGCAGTTTTCACTTGATCAGAAACAGACCCGTCATGTTCTGTGTGCCTCAGGCCCTGTATCCAAACCCATGTTTGTACTGTATAAAATATGATGTATTTAATGTAATTTATTCTGTAGATGATATGTATCGGTGTTAATGTTTATCTCAAACGTATCAGCTCCTCACCATGAGGCCTCAGCTCGTGATACAACAGAGTCATAATGTTGCCGATTGATTTCTGTATATCTTGTCTTCCTGAGCATTTATCTTCTGTTCATCTTGCAGGGAAAATTCATCCGGATCAACTTTGATGTCACCGGATACATTGTTGGAGCCAACATTGAAACCTGTATCCTGTTTAGAAACGATTGACTAGAACTGACTAAGACTCTGAATGTTATAGGGTCACTGTAGGTAACCAAGTTGACCTGTACAAGAGGTGAAGGAAGAGTCTCACGTATACACTAACTGACATTTTAGGTTTTTATTCTACATTAAACTGAACCCACCAAAAGGATTGTTTCTTTGACCGTCATGCGTCAGACTTACTGGAGAAATCCAGAGCTATTCGTCAAGCCAAAGATGAGCGCACCTTCCACATATTCTACCAGCTGCTGGCTGGAGCGGGAGAGCACCTCAAATGTAAGTAAACTGAGCTTTTATACTCTCAAGATACCTCTTATTCTCTTTCTCTGTCATTACTATAGATCATGCTGATTTTGGCAGGTTAACTATTTAAAAGATAATTTATGTTTGACAGCAGCAGTATAATTTATAAAATTCATATTCATGCCAACAATTTCCAACAAAACAACATTTCTCTCCTCAGCCGACCTGCTTCTGGAAGGATTCGACCACTACCGTTTCCTGTCGAACGGTAACATCCCAATCCCGGGTCAGCAGGACAAAGACAACTTCCAGGAGACCATGGAGGCCATGCACATCATGAGCTTCGGCCATGAGGAGATTCTGGGTATGTTTACCGCAACATAAACGCAACAATTTCTCTAGGAGGTTGCTTCCACTTGGTCAGTGTTAGATTACTTTAGAAGAAGGTTACTTAATGAGGTCCCTCTGATTTTATGGTTTTAGAAATTGAAGTCACAGCGAAACGACAGCATTTTAGAGCAACTTAAGCTTTTGTAACGTGAAGTATCTCAGAGAGAACAGAATACATGGGCAGTGTGTCATTTTATTAAGGATTTGCTCAAAATTAGGCATGACTTAAGAAAACACAACCTATGGAGCTGTAGAGGACTGTTGGCCTCCACACACAGAAGATTAAATACTACAAGCCAACCATCCACTTTTGGAAAGGTAAACAAAGTTTTTTGCCAATATATCTGAACACGTGCCTCCTCCTATGATGTTGCTCTGCTACAAACTAGAGTACAATAGTCAAGGATGGTTTTATATGATGTGTGAGGTTAGCGCTGGTAGTCCCAAATCAAAATGGATTTATCAAATTAATGAATTCATGAGTGCACGATGAGTCTTGAGTATTATTTTACAGGAAGATAAAAGAGAGGGATGTTGATGTAAAGATATTCAAGTGATTTTTGCTAATAATATATATAATAATAATTATAATTAGAACTTGGAAAATGTGTTTTTTATATGGATTAAATGTTTCTTGTTTTAATTGATAATGTCCAGTAAGATTAAGTTTAATTAAGTGATGTCTTAAAATATTTATATTGTTTTTGTCTCATTGCCTCTGTAGCTATGTTGAAGGTGGTGTCCTCAGTGCTTCAATTTGGTAACATTAACTTTAAGAAAGAGAGGAACTCTGACCAAGCCTCTATGCCTGATAATACTGGTAGGTACACACACACACACACACACACACACACACACACGCATATGATGCAAGCAATCCTTTTACATCTGCTTCATAACCTCGTAGCTTGGAGCTCACAGGTCAAGACGTCATTCTCCTCCTTTTCCTCTTCCCATATATACTTCAACTCCTCTCCTCCTCTTTTCCTGCCTCCCTCACACTGCGTCCTCATCCACAGAACAGAGGGACTGGTGATTGATGTTCGCTCTCTCCCCAAGACTTGTCAACCTGCCATTAAGCCACATTATATGAGGATTTACTCCTGAAGGAAATGGGGCACGGTCATCCAGTTCCTCCACATGTGGCACTGCATATTTGGCACTTAAATGAGGGAGACGGGGAGAGAGAACGAGCCTAAAGCCAGTGAGGCAGCTCGGCCAGATATTCACAAATGCGACGAGCAGAATCCAGGACTGAAGCAGATGTTTTTTTGTGATAGTGAGACTTGGCTGATCTAGAACGGGTCATGCTTTTTTCTACTTTTCCACAAGCTCCAGCCATGTAAAATATGACAATTTCCTCGTTACACTTCATAAGAAAACCTCTTTGAAAGACTTCTGATAAATCTTAATATTAATCAGTAAAAGTTTAGTATATATTTAATATTGATTGTTATGATTAGGATCTAAGTGTTAAAATAATGCTGGGAACATACATGCTGTGGCCTCTCTTTAATTCTCATTTAAATAAACTTTTTTCCCCTATTATGTGCTTTTTCCATCTCTCGTTTCCCAGCCGCTCAGAAGCTGTGTCATCTGCTGGGTATGAATGTTATGGAGTTTACCAGAGCCATCCTGTCCCCGAGGATCAAAGTGGGAAGAGACTACGTCCAGAAAGCGCAGACTAAAGAGCAGGTCAGTTATCTAACACCGTGTATATCCTCTTAGGTGTCAAGCTAGTATCCTCACTTCCACTGATGATGATCTATCGTAAAGCAATGCAACTGCAGTAGGTCTATTTTAGCGCTAGATCATTTCAGTTGCGTAGTTGGAAGAGTTTATTTCTGACATCCAGGTTTCCGGTAGTAGCAGTAAAAGTCTGTTTAATTTTCGGCTTTGATGAGCATGAATTCTCTCATTTAAATCATCGGTACTTAATTAAGAAATTTAGAAAATGGTGCTAGCTGTATACTGCAAAGCACGAGGAGAGTCCCGAGCTGCATTTTGGTAAGAAACATTCATTCACCAATCACAAATTCTTTTCTTTTTTATTAAACTGGTATCACAATCTGCGCCAGACAACGGTTTGCTCTTGTTGTATTAAGAGCAAACCGTAAATACATACTCCAAAATTACAACTGATTTAAGAACTGATGGCCAATGTGAAGAATTGCTGTCAGACACTGACATCTTTCCTCGTTTCATAGAACTAGGCACATGGTTCAGTTAGTTTTACCTTCTGTGAAACCACTCCAAAGTACGTCTCTTGTTTATGAATCATTCATTTAAAGTGCAGTTCTCTTGCAGACTTCTGATCATTATGACAACAGCTCGATAGACGCTGCTTTAGATTTAATAGTTTTAAAAGTCTGACTCAGAAAGCATGTGGAACATTAACTGTATAAAATGTTGCCACGATGTTTGAGTCCATTTGTTCATTGAGGATCAGGAAGCATGTCTGCATTACACTGATGTACTGTGTCTCCCTATATTGTCTCACCATTATTTTCCACTCTTTTTTCTCTCTCCCTCCAGGCTGACTTTGCGGTCGAGGCTTTGGCTAAAGCGACATACGAGCGTCTGTTCCGCTGGCTGGTCCATCGCATTAACAAAGCTCTGGACAGAACCAAACGACAGGGTGCCTCCTTCATTGGCATCCTGGACATCGCAGGTTTTGAGATCTTCCAGGTTTGGATTCAAATCTATGAAAAATGTCTACATCTTTAAAGAAGGCAGTTTGTCCAGTTGTGGCTAGAGGAAATGTTTTTGTCATCTAAACTCATTTCCAATGAAAGTATTGTTCTTCCTTTTACTCCTCCCCTATGACAGTTGAACTCATTTGAGCAGATGTGTATCAACTACACCAATGAGAAGCTGCAGCAGCTCTTCAACCACACCATGTTCATCCTGGAGCAGGAGGAGTACCAGAGGGAGGGCATCGAGTGGAGCTTCATCGACTTCGGCCTCGACCTGCAGCCCTGCATCGACCTCATTGAGAGGCCGGTCAGTGTGAACGATTAGCTTGTATCCATGAGATGAATGAAACTCTTATTTTCCACTTATTCTTGAATGATTGAGCTACGCTCTACCTAAATTAAAAAGGGTAGTTGGGGTATTTTGGTGCCTTAGGGGTTTAAGATATGGACCACAACGCTCCTGTCAACTGAACACAAACAAATACTTGAAAGTTGTTGCCGTGCTTGTGTAGTTACAGTTCACTGTCTCTGAAGCCTTTTGTTCCATCCTGTGTTGATATTCAGGCAAACCCTCCCGGAGTGTTGGCTCTGCTGGATGAAGAGTGCTGGTTCCCCAAGGCCACAGACAAGACCTTTGTAGACAAGCTGATCCAGGAGCAGGGCACACACAGCAAGTTCCAGAGGCCCCGCCAGCTCAAAGACAAGGCCGACTTCTGCATTATCCACTACGCTGGCAAAGTACGCTCGTTTTTTATCTTTTTATGAGTCACACTGAGTATGTTTCTGTCTCGGTTAAAGCTTTTAAATTTCATGGCGTTATTTTTCAGAGCATAAGTCAGGCTCTAAGTCTACATTCTTATTTCCCCAATACATCTCTTTTCCTCCCTGATCTTCTTCCTGCAAAAGTTAAACAGCAAGTGAGAATGTGCTGCTGGTCAGCATTCAGATAAAACAATGACGTTACGGGTCTCCTGTGGTGGGATTTCAGGGAAATACTGTGTCCTTGTTTGATTTATATAGCATTGTATTGGAGTGGATTTGGACGTTGTGAGTGGTGTTAATTCAACAGAACTCAGTCTTGCTGGGAGACCTGCTGAGTTGCACATCTGCTTTTCATTATGTGGACCAAAAACCCAGAGATTTCCACTCTAAGAACGTTTGCTGTGGAGAAAAGCCAAATGTTGTAAATGTTGTCAACGTGGGTTTGCACAGAATAATATCGCCTCACATATGCAGTCTGAATCACTGCAGTTAAGCGTGGCCTGTACGGTATGGTGTGTCAGGATTTGAATTGGGTCACCATGATGTGTCTGATGTACAAATACATATTGATGCAACTATTATTGATTACATTTTGTTAGCATCCACGATGCAATACGCGATAAATAATCTTAAATTAGGGCTCCCCACAGACCTCTAGTTAGACCCCTGCCATGTTCTGGATTTTTAAGAATGATATCCAAGAGTTTCAGAAAATATAATCTCTCTATATCTCTTCTTTTCTTTTACAACAATACACAATATAAACTTTAAATCCCTTTTATAAATTTTTTTAAGAATGTGTGACCAAAATAAAGTTCTCAGTGCTCTCTGTGACTATTGTAGCCATTAGCCGCCATATACGTCAATAAAAATAAATCCCTGTTCAGCTAATGTTTTCTGAATAATTTAGAGTTCTTCACCTCAACTAAATCCTTGAAACTACCGTCTTTATTTATCTCTTCATGAACATATTGAGACAAAAATCACATATTAAGATATCCTGATTCACACCACTCTCATGTAAATTAATAATTAATTCAATTTTACCAAAATCTGTCACAGATTGATTATATATACATGTATGTATATATATATATATATATATATATATATATATATATATATATATATACTGTAAAACAACTGTATATTGTTCTCGGTTTGTTTAGATTTGTAATCTGTTGCGTTCAGACGATAGTTGTGTAATTGATGTTGCACCACTTGATTGTTACAGGTGGACTATAAAGCCGATGAGTGGCTAATGAAGAACATGGACCCTCTGAATGACAATGTGGCCACTCTTCTGCATCAGTCGACCGACAAGTTTATAGCTGAACTTTGGAAAGACGGTAAGCTGCCACCGTCTTATCTCTAAACATTTGAAATGGTACTGAAGACTAGAAGGAATTAATGTTGGTTACTCATCCTTTAAGATTCATTATGTATGTACCAGTTTGCTTATTCCGTTAACAAGCACGTCAATATGTCTCTCACTCGAGCCTACTAACAACAGCTCTCTGCCTTGTTGACCCAGGCCGATACGTTTATGATCTCTAAGAATTAATTGAACACCCCCCTCCCCCTCCCTCCCCTCCCTCCCTGTCTCTTTCTGTGTTGTAGAGATTCAGACCATTCAAAGGGCTTCATTCTATGACACTAGTCTGGATGACCCGGCAGGTGAATGACTGGGTCGTGCTGTAGCAGACCTGGGCCAAAATAATAATAGCTGAAAATGAACAGCTTTGGATTGTGAAACCAAGCTGCTCAAGGCGCTTGGTCGGCTAAATATAAGCGCTTCCCGAGCTAGTTGATGTCTTGAAAGTGTAGCTACTGGTATATTTTTGCCCAGATCTGGCTGTGCTATGTTTCATGCTTCAGCCGGTGCTGTGTCTGTCATAGCTACAATGGCTCCCATTTGCTTCCAGGCTGCATGGCTCCCTTTGTCTCAGCCAATAGCAGTAGTGCCTAATTCCTAAATATGTAGAATATAGTCAACTGCTCCCTTTAGTCCAACTAGTGTGCTTTAATTTGTGTCAGCATTGTTGTAGGCTGACATGGGTCTTGTGATCTGTGTATGGTCAATAGCCCTGAAGCAAGTGATTATATCTAGCGCAGCTGTTTGCAGTCTTTGATAGCTCCTCTGTGATGTGATTCATCCACAAGCAAAATTAGGATTCATAGCTTGACTGAAGAAAATGTAATGACATTCATTTCCCGCCTTCCTGCTTCCGCGATAGGACCGCAGTAGCGGGGTATAGAAAGCAGATGTTGGTGTTTGTTTTGGTTCTGAGCTCACGCGTCAGTGTAGAGGGTCCAGACAGCAGTCTGTGACTCATCCAATACCGTTAAAGGTTTTTTAAATTAAATCTAGTCGGTGGGATATTAATATGTGACATAATGTTAAACAATAAGTCCACTGACACTATCAGATCATAGAAAGATTTACTGTAGAATTTGAATTGGTGTGAAAAGACCAAAACCAGCAATGAATTCAACAATAATTGTAGGTGTGTCCAAAGCCTAATTTATCTTATTTCTAATTATTATCTAAAAAACTATTAAAAACACATTAAAGAAACACACTGTTGCACTGACTGACATGTTCTTTGTAATTTATGTTTCATCCCATATACACTGTCCTGCTGCTCTAAATGCACACTGTAGCACCAAGTCAGAATCTAAAATAGTGATGTAATGTAAAAATATAAACAGCTAAAGACTACATTTCCCAGCTGATTTTTATCTTCAGTAAGAACAAATGGATTTGGTGCTGAGAGCCGCAGCCTGGCAGGGAAGTCAAAAACGTATTTAGAAATGGACGAATGGACCAATTTTGGTCTTTTCAGAGATTTTTTTTTAACAATAATATCAAATAATAAAGGTGTACTCTAGCATTTTAGTATTGCACTTTCAAAAAGTTGGAGGACTTGCTCGATCTAAAAAAGAATGGTCACAATGCATCAGAGGCCGAGATATCCTGACTTTAGTTTCTAGTTTAGGTCAAGCTCCTAAACGAGGCCGGATCCTACATTTCCAGTGATGTTGGTACATCCACAGGTCTTTCAAACGTGACGTCGGCAGTTTGCATTGCAGCGTCATTTTTTTTGTCTTCTCCAAGCCCAAACTGAAATGATGCAAATAATGACACTTGAGTAATTTTCTCACACTTGACAAAGCACCCTGCAGAAACACAGAAGATTTGATTTGGCCGGCAACTAACAATTATTTTTAATGTTGATTAAACTGTATTTTTCTCGATCAGTTGATCAACGTTTTGATTAATCAAATAATTGTTTCAGCTTTAGCTATCATACAACTGTTGAACCCCCACTAGTCGCCTGGTTTTCATGGGTAAAATTGATGGGGTGATAAAGGTTACGAACAGTTATAGTTATAGAACAGTTATAATATTTGCATCCAGTGTTTGCAACCCCTTAAATGTTAGCATGTTGAGAATCAATGATTTTACTAGCAATATGTTGATGCATCATAAGCAGTAAAATGTTGAAAAGCTTTCATGTAGCTGCCATCAAGCATTGTCTCTCATCCATCAAGACCAGAGAGGAGCATTTTCAATTCTTGCTATTAAATTTTTTCATGCTTTATGAGTAAATCCTAAAAAACGGTGCTTCTCTCTAAGGTAACAGCACATGTGGATTCCTGTTTAGAGCGCTGGGAGTCGATAGGCCTTGCTCTCCATGTCCATGCAGAAGCTAGCGGTAGTTCTAGACTTTGAATGCTTCTTTATAGATTGCCGTTGTTTGACTGTCGTGTGTCTTTTTCATCCATCTGCACTTCATGTAGCTACATTACGTCACTGCTGCTGTTTGTTTTTCTTTTCCTCTGCTCCCCATGAAGTCTTCTCACTCTAACCAGTTCTCCTCATCTCCCCACCAGTCGACCGTATCGTGGGCCTGGACCAGGTGGCAGGGATGAACGAGACGGCCTTTGGCGCCACCTACAAAACGAAAAAGGGCATGTTTCGTACGGTGGGACAGCTCTACAAGGAGTCACTCAGCAAGCTCATGGCCACACTGAGGAACACCAACCCCAACTTTGTTCGCTGCATCATCCCCAACCACGAAAAAAGAGTAAATAAAGAATCTAAATTTATTTGTTAGAAGCTGCATATCAAGCTTTGGAAAGTGAGGGACTTGTTTCTTTATACTAGAGTATTGTCGTGTGTCTGGTGTTAATGGTGTATTTGTTCCTTCAGGCTGGTAAACTGGAGCCTCACCTGGTTCTGGACCAGCTGAGGTGTAATGGAGTCCTAGAGGGGATTCGCATCTGCAGACAGGGCTTCCCCAACCGTATCGTCTTCCAGGAGTTCAGACAAAGGTGACAAACGACCAGCTTTTTGAACTCTTTAATTTCATTTAACACAGAAGAAATGTTGATATTAATGTTCTCTTTTGTTTACAGATATGAGATCCTGACACCTAACGCTATCCCCAAGGGATTCATGGATGGAAAACAAGCCTGTGAGAGAATGGTAGTGCCTTTCTTTTCTCTTGATCTATTTCAGGTTTAAAGCTCCTGCCCTGGAAAAAAATAACATACTATATATATTCTGCTGAGCCTTAGGAACTGACTATTTACTCTTTTTGACCAAAAAGTTCCAGAAATAATGGAACAAGAGGAACTAACCTCAGGAACTAAAGTCATCTAACTAAAAGTCCCTTCTGCATTTCCTCCGCATCTAAAGAAAAGTTTCTGTGGTGGAAACACTCTTAACACAAATACTTTCCAGGAACATTTCTTGAATTTATTTAGAAAATCTAACCCTGTCCACAGAGGTCAGTTCTTAAAAAGTCTTCATGTGCCTTTTGTAGATCCGAGCCCTGGAGCTGGACCCCAACCTGTTCCGTATCGGTCAGAGTAAGATCTTCTTCAGAACTGGTGTTCTGGCTCACCTGGAGGAGGAGCGCGATCTGAAGATCACTGACATCATCATCTACTTCCAGTCCGTTTGCCGTGGATACTTGGCACGCAAGTGAGTGTCAGATCTCATGGTTTTTATTCCAATTCCTTAGCTATGAACATGCATCTGCATTTGGATACCCAAGATGCATATAGGGATGGTGATGCAATTGCTCAAACTCCCACAGGTGGTCGGAGACACAAAGCATCAATATCCAGATACACTTTGTCAACTGTATATGCATCTGTCATGTCAAGTCAGAAATGTATGCTCCTCCCAGTAGTTTCCATCAAGAACAAAGACAAGAGTAACCAACCTCCTGTCATGATTAGCATTTATACCGACGGATAAAGCAGCACGATGGGAAAATGACAGAGCTTGGTGCATTTACAGCTCATCTGTACACTGCCCGACGTTGGTCTTTAAAAACACTGCTGTACCCAGACATTGATATGTCGCCTGTTTTTGCTCCATTTCTCCCCTTAGGGCCTTCGCTAAGAAGCAGCAGCAGCTGAGCGCCCTGAAGGTCCTCCAGAGGAACTGTGCTGCTTATTTGAAGCTGCGACACTGGCAGTGGTGGAGGCTTTTCACCAAGGTGAGAACTCGTGACGCTAAAGTTACCTCTTTCAACAAAGTAGTTCACATGTGATATGAGCAGACTGCTACACTACTACTACCACTGTACACTACTTCTAAGGGTAGATATTGTAGCGAGTCAGTTCATCTAATCATGATCGTCAATTTGTGCAAAAAAAAAAAGTTTAATTAATAATCTTTTAATTGCTTTATCTGTGTCCAAGTCAAGTTAATTGATTAATTATATTACTAGGAATTTTTGTTCTGTACTGCTGGGAAAAATGTGATATCGCTGTCAATAAACTCATGTACTTGATAAGCAATTATAGGCCTTATTGTCAGTAAAAAGGCTTTTAAATGCAGTCCATGGCTAAGTGTTGCATTTAATTTGGGGAACACTGCAAAAACCATGTAGAGATTGATTTAATTCTCTCCCTCTCTCTCAGGTGAAGCCTCTGCTGCAGGTCACCAGGCAGGAGGAGGAGCTGCAAGCCAAAGATGAGGAGCTGGTAAAGGTGAAGGAGAGACAGCTCAAGGTGGAGAATGAGCTTGTGGAGATGGAGAGGAAACACCAACAGGTAGACGTGGCCTCTGTTATGGAAAATACATAATTTCAACGTGCATAAGCAGGTATAAATTCAGAGAAGCTTCGTTATTTATAAATGGTGCTAATTATATCATGTTACATGCTATTACTTCTGTTCCCTAATTGTTTGTAAGGAAGTTACTATTTGCTGTGTTCTATCAAATTTATTACAATAGAAGAAATCAGTATTGCAGCTAAGAAGGTTGGGAATTGTTCTTCCAAACTGTTCCCTCTCTCCAGCTCGTAGAGGAGAAGAATATTCTAGCAGAGCAACTCCATGCAGAGACGGAGCTCTTTGCCGAGGCCGAAGAGATGAGAGTCCGTCTGCTTTCTAGAAAGCAAGAGCTGGAGGAGATTCTTCATGACCTGGAGTCCAGGGTGGAGGAGGAGGAGGAGAGGAACCAGAGCCTGCAGAATGAGAAGAAGAAGATGCAGTCACACATTCAGGTTTATATCTTCACCTTTTTAAACTTCTACAGACACAAACTTCTTTCCTTTTGTTTTGATATGTCCTCAGTTGACAAAAGGCCTTTCTGTTATTTATATAGAAGTTGAAGAGGGCTGGAGGCGACAGCTTTGTCTAACAAATGTGATCAAACCACACGGATGAATCCGATTAGTTTGTAGAGAAATACTTTTTAAAGCCAAGTGTCGAGGGCCTTTAAAGAGTTTATAAACTTCAGTGTTCAAACTTCAACCTCATAGCATTGGATTGGTTATGGATCTTTATCTGTGTGTGTTTTCCTCTTCGCAGGACCTGGAGGAGCAGCTTGATGAGGAGGAAGCTGCAAGACAGAAGCTGCAGCTGGACAAAGTGACAGCCGAGGCGAAGATCAAGAAAATGGAGGAGGACATTCTCCTGCTGGAGGACCACAACTCCAAGTTCATCAAGGTGAGAGGATTCGATCTGCAAATGATGGGTCAAACCAAAACCAGAAAGCAGTAAAGGTCAAAAATGAATAACAGTATGTGATTGATGAGGCATATGATGGGATGGATCTTAGAGAGAAATACAAATGTCATTGTATTTTGACCGTTTCACCTCCAGTTAGTAGTTGTGCTTCCAGTCTAACCAACGCTTTGATGTTACACAACAGGAGAAAAAGCTGCTGGAGGACAGGATCGGCGAAATGACCTCTCAACTGACGGAGGAGGAGGACAAAGCAAAAAACCTCGGCAAGGTTAAGAACAAGCAGGAGATGGTGATGGTTGACCTGGAGGGTAAGCTACTGTTACTGCCGCCATTTTGAGTCGAAGAATAGAAAACGTTCAACACACACAAATAGGTGAATGGCCATCAGTTTAAGGACTATTTAAGTTACAGTAGCCTGTACGTAACATGAAACATAACATTATGAATACATTTTTTTTTTAAAAACATTGATGATTGTAAACATTTCATGAATGTTAAACGCGCTGCTTTTGCGTTGCTGAGCACCTTTTATTTCCTCCGCTATATGCACCTCATGTTTTTGCAGGTGTGCCCTGAACGGCAGTGAAAAAGCTTCCAACGTCAACTAGCAATGTTTCTCATTCTGGTGACTTTTACCCGCAGCTATATAACTTTACCAACCGTAGCAGCAGGAGGCCAATTAGTGTGAGACTTGAGATTTCGGGGAAGTTGTTTTCATTCATTTAAAATGTACGATTAGCTATTAGGTAGCATACAGTTCAAGGGTTTTGCCTTGCATTATCCACCTGCTGAATGCGCTCTGTCTGATCAGGCTCTTAATCTGCGTTACTTAAGTGCCGGGTCGATGAAGAACCGAGGTATGTAGGAATGTTTGAAGAAACACCCGTGCATTTAGGCAAAGCAGCTAATCTGACCTCTTTGTACCTCGTGTGACCCCTCTGTGACTTTGCCTATTTATCTTTTGAGATCATTTGAAGGCAAAAGTTCTTTTTATAATTATTTGCCATGTTTGATATCGCGTTTTCTTTATGAATCTTCTTTATGAGACATGTGATCATGCCTCCCTTCAGAGCGTCTAAAGGAGGAGGAGAAAACACGTCAAGAGCTGGAGAAGGCCAAACGCAAACTGGATGCTGAGACCACTGACCTGCAGGACCAGATTGTTGAGCTTCAGGCCCAGATAGAGGAGCTGAAGGTCCAACTGAGCAAGAAGGAGGAGGAGCTGCAGGCTGCTCTGGCCAGGTCAGTGATGGACATAAAACAATCTATCAAAGTGTCAAAACTGACTGCATAAGAGGCAAAATATATACCACTGATAAACTAAATCCAGACATGCTCCTTCCAGTTTAATACTCTTATTATAATATCCTACTACTATAAATTATTCATCTTGTCAGTACTGAAGCAAATGCTGCTATTCCCTTTAATTCATTGTTCATTGACGGAAGTCCAAAGATAGCTGATAGAGCGCTGTGTGGCTCTTCACAATGACACAGACATGTCCTCAGCACACAGATAGTTTTGTATGAAATCAGACAGATCAAATACACTGAAGTGTGTTATTACATCCACTACTGGGCAGACTCCTCTGAACTCGCATCACTACAAACCTAAAGGTTTGGAAAAATCTCACTGTTAGTGGTAATGCTGATTTTACTTCACCAACATTCTCTCACTAGCGCAGTATTTCCATGACAACTGCACTCGAAGTCAATAAGAAGACCCTAAAATAGTCGCTAGCACACTCCAACAAACACCGAGTCAACTTTGACTTAAAGCAGCTCTCGTCCTTTTCAGCTGCTGCAGTTGGCGTTTCAGCACACGCACACACTTTGTCTCTATCTTCCACTCATCTCAGTCCTCCTCTACTCTCCTCTGCAGCTCCCAGCTGCAGTGTTTGCCTCCAACAACACTGGCTGAGACCTTTCATCTTGGAGGCAGCCGTGTCTGATTACAGTCAAATTGATGTTGATTGATGATCTCTGTCCTGGGCTTTGCCGTAGTTTTCCACATGAAGAGAGCCGGGTTAAAATCCAGCTCTCATTTTACAATGGAGGACAAACAATTAACAGACCTGTTTGTTTTTCACCGTCAGATTTACTGATTGCAAAAAGCGTCTGCAGCTATAGCTTTATTCCTCCGTCGATCCTGATTTTCCATTCATACGTAGTGGGAAAAATATTCGGAGCAACACGTTTGGTGTCATGTTAAATCGTTTTCCCATTAACCGTCACAAGACTGCATGCAGAAGAGGTGAACAGCTGTGGAGGTCAGCACAGATTATCTTAATGTTCTCAATAGGTCGTTGGTTAATGTCTGTCTGAATAATTTCACACGCAGAAATCATCCAGTTCGTCACAGCTCCAGATAATTAAGCTTTCATTAAACTTGATGTGCTCCGTTTTGAATTGAGCAGCTATTTTGAGAACAATTGTATTTTTTTTTTTAAATGGGGAATTACGTTTAGGTTGGAGTCATTAGTGCCTTTAATCAACACTGTGGCATTGTATTAATTATAAAACTGAATCATTATTGCATTCAGTGTGACTAATCAGTGGGTTTCTTTGTAGCTGATGAATGTTACGAATCACCACACTGCCACCCTGTGTGCACTGGTGGCGTCATTTCAAGTAAAACAAATACACTAAGTTGTGTGATAAGGGTCTACTCTGAAGAACCGACATGTGTTATGTGTCTCCAACCAGGAGTGATGAGGAGACAGTCCAGAAGAACAACGCCTTGAAGCAGGTTCGGGAGCTGCAGGCCCACCTTGCTGAGCTTCAGGAGGACCTGGAGGCAGAGAAGATGTGTCGAAGTAAAGCTGAAAAACTTAAGAGGGACCTGAGTGAGGAGCTTGAGGCCCTGAAGACGGAGCTGGAAGACACGCTGGATACCACCGCTGCCCAGCAGGAGCTCCGGTACGTATTTAACGTTGGTTTATCAATGATTACAAAGGGGAACTCTGACGAGTTTACACATCAAAGTCAGTTTACAGATGTTAGGGAGTGCGACTCCATATGTGAAAGCGTTGTTGTTGCTCCAATAGGGAGCTATTCGAAAGCTGATGAATGCTAAATCTGTGGAGTACTCATGTTTCTGATGGTTTATATACTGGTGTTAAACTACAGGGTTTGACAAAAGCACAACTGTTACTTGTGAATATATTATTCACTTACACATTCTCTAAACTGCTTAGTGTTCGATATTTGTCACTACTATGCTACAGACAACAATAGCCCTAACCCTGCAAGTTAAGGTGTTTTTTTTAAATTGCATCTTAGAAGGTGTCCTCTAACATGTGTCCGAACTCCAGGTCCAAGCGAGAGCAAGAGGTGGCAGAGCTGAAAAAGGCCATAGATGAGGAGACCAAAAACCACGAGGCTCAGATCCAGGAAGTGAGACAGAGGCACGCCACAGCGCTGGAAGAAGTGTCTGAACAGCTGGAGCAGGCCAAGCGGGTGAGGGGGTCGTACCTTGTTACCCTCGCAGGGCTTGTACACATCAGCCTATGTAGGCAGAAAATGTCATCAAATTGTTAATGTCTGCACAGTTCAAGGCCAACCTGGAGAAGAACAAGCAGTGTCTGGAGAGTGACAACAAAGAGCTGGCCTGTGATGTGAAGAGTCTGCAACAGGCAAAGACGGAGTCCGAACACAAGAAGAAGAAACTGGAGACTCAGCTGCAGGAGTTTATGTCCAGGGCCACCGAGGTAGAGAAGGCCAAGGGAGAGCTGGCCGAACGCTCGCACAAACTCCAGGTAAATACCTCCACAGTATAACATTTAGCTATGAAATGATTGGGATATAGCCCCAGATTGCTCTAAAACCCAACAAATAATTCAAAGGATTATCAATGACGCACTTTGGTTTTGTTTAGTATGCTTTCCTCATAACCCCATTCATCTTCTTTTAGACGGAGCTGGACAGTGCATACACTTTGCTGGAGGAGGCAGAGAAGAAGGGCGTCAAACTGGCCAAGGAAGCCGACAAACTGAACAGCAAACTGCAAGACTCAGAGGTACGAAAGACGGCATCAGCCAAGTTTAAAGCTGCAGGAAACTTGATCTAGAATGACTGTAAAAGTTACAAAGGTGTCAAGTATTTCTCTCCATAATTAAAAGTTAAAACACCAGGACGGTTGGGTTGTTTCTGATGTACACAGTGAAATCAAGCAGGCCGTTAGAATAATGTGAACACACAAAACGAATTGACACAGTCCAAATCTGTTCTTATTCCGTTATCACACCTCAGTATTACTAATGATAACAACAACAGATTTGTCTCCCTGCTTTTCTTTTGTCTGGCTCATCTGGTGTGTAGGAGTTGCGGCAGGAGGAGACTCGTCACAAGCTGAACCTGAGCGGCCAGATCCGCCAGCTGGAGGTGGAAAAGAACACCTTGCTGGAGCAGCAAGAGGAGGACGAGGAGGCACGACGCAACCTGGAGAAACAGCTGCAGATGTTGCACTCCCAGGTACAGTCATACGTAGATATTGGTATACATCCACATCTGTGTTGTATTATCTTTATCTGAATAAAACAAATGGCCTTCTTGTAGCTGTTTGAGACGAAGAAGAAGCTAGAGGACGACGTGGGGTCGATGGAGGGCCTGGAGGAGGTGAAGAGAAAGCTCCAGAAGGACGTGGAGCTGACCAGCCAGCATCTGGAGGAGAAGACCATGGCCATGGACAAGATGGAGAAGACCAAGAACCGACTGCAGCAGGAGCTGGACGACCTGATGGTGGACTTGGACCACCAGAGACAGATCGTCTCAAGCCTTGAGAAAAAACAAAAGAAGTTCGATCAGGTATGCTGGACCGCCAAAGTCTTCCAAAAATGATTCAGGATGTTAATAATTAACCGTTAACTGACAATTATTTTTGACAGATTCATGCCGTCAGTTAAAAAGTATAACAGTGATACTGTTACGTATAACTTTATACTCACTGTCACACACACGGCGGGCTGCAGGACGCGTGATACTCGGCAACCGACAGAACAGAGATGTCGGAAACCCAGACACGCATCCGACAACCTCGCAGCTAAACTGATGCAGGGGAGCCGAGAAAGTGTATGAATGTGTCCACATCAATGCACCCAACATAGTGGCTGCAAATTCTCCCTTACTAGGGACTCTGTTGCCTTTTAAATGATGGATTTAATCTTGTTAGGCAATTCGACCACAGCAAGGAACTAACCTTGTTGTTTAATGATCAGTTAACGAGGCTATCAGTCAGAAAATAATTCTAAATTGGCACCCCTAGAAATGGTGGATCGAGGTCAGATGCATGCATGTATTGAAGGCGGTTGTTTCTTTGTCCACACTAGCTGCTTGCTGAAGAGAAGACCATCTCCGCTCGTTACGCTGAGGAGCGAGACCGTGCGGAGGCTGAGGCCAGAGAGAAGGATACCAAGGCTCTGTCTATGGCCAGAGCTCTGGAGGAGGCCTTGGAGGCCAAAGAGGAACTGGAGAGGTTCAACAAGCAGCTCCGTGCTGAAATGGAGGACTTGATGAGCTCCAAGGATGACGTGGGGAAGAATGTGAGTGACCTTTGACTTCATTTCCAGCAGAAAGACGAGTTGTAGCTTCCACTTACGGCTCACTTCTCCGATGATTTAATATTCCTTTTTTAGTCTCAAAGTACAGTCTGATCAGCCAGGACAGTTTTAATGTTAGTTCTAGAAATCACTGAAATCTCAAAAAAATATTTTTCATTTTAGAAATCCACACAGGGTTTTCTGAGGTCCTTTAATCTGCCTCAGTCCAGCCCGTTTCACTGACATATTTGTGTGTCCCGATGATGCGTACAGGTCCATGAACTGGAAAAGTCCAAGCGAACTCTGGAGCAACAGGTGGAGGAGATGAGAACTCAGCTGGAGGAGCTGGAAGACGAGCTGCAGGCCACAGAGGACGCCAAACTGCGTCTGGAGGTCAACATGCAGGCCATGAAGGCCCAGTTTGACCGAGACCTGCAGGCCAGAGACGAGCAGGGAGAGGAGAAGAAGAGGTCGCTTGTCAAACAGGTACACAGGGCCCACAGATGACCAGCATGAATTGGCTCCATATTCCTTATGCATTTCTTGATATGCCGTGTTTACTCTTCCAGGTGCGTGAGATGGAGGCAGAGCTGGAGGACGAGAGGAAGCAGAGAACTCTGGCTGTTGCCTCCAAGAAGAAGCTGGAGATGGACCTGAACGAGCTGGAAGGACAGATTGAAGCCGCTCACAAAGGCAGAGACGAGGCTGTTAAACAACTGAAAAAGCTACAGGTACGCACGCACACACACCTGTTCAGTGCATAGCCTAGAAGCCTTTGAAACTGATTTTTTAAGGGTTTACAACACAGTGCAGATCTCTGTTTATGAATGGACAGAGGAGGGTATCAGTTTTGGATGAGACACTCTGACCCTCAGTACTGTTAGCAAAATATTGAAGATGCAGCACAAAACAAAGTTACTACTGATGGATTATTATTTTTTGAATTACTTCTATTTGGCGATAATGCCGTGTTTCGGTACCCATTTCTAGTGTTCAGGGTTTTAAGGTAACTTAATGTTGTCCATTATCTGTGTGTCAGCTGCTACCGCTGTCCGTGTTGATTAGCGGGCAAATGAATGAGCTCAATGAAATACCTTCCTGTTATTTTTCTGGTCTACCTTGTCTCTGGTCTGTAGGCTCAGATGAAGGACTATCAGAGGGAGCTGGAGGAGGCCAGAGCCTCCAGGGATGAGATCTTCACCCAGTCCAAGGAGAACGAGAAGAAACTCAAGGGCCTCGAAGCTGAAATCCTACAGCTACAGGAGGTCAAATTCCAGATTTTGTTCTAAATTGAAAATTGCTTTGAATTAGAGATCATCTTATTGTCTGATATGAACTGTTAATATGCATTTCATTTATGACTTGGACAAAGAATGAATATCGACTTGTTCCAGTCAGACTTAATTTCTGTATTTGATGGACAACAATGGGAGAGCAGCTTATACAAGACCTTCTCCGTACTGATCCTCGTGTGTGTTCTGTGTGGTTTAGGACCACGCAGCGTCCGAGAGGGCCCGTCGACATGCTGAGCAGGAGAGGGATGAGCTGGCTGATGAGATCGCCAACAGCGCTTCTGGAAAGTCTGTGTCGCCTTGTTCATACCGATATTTTAAGTGCCTTAAAAATAACGTCTTGAAAAGGTATTCAATTTACCTTCAGGATTCCTGCAATCACCCTGAATAATAATGTGTGCGTGTGTCAGGTCGGCGCTGCTGGACGAGAAGAGAAGGCTGGAAGCTCGTATCGCCCAGCTGGAGGAGGAGCTTGAGGAGGAGCAGGGGAACATGGAGCTGCTCAACGACCGTTTCAGAAAGACCAACATCCAGGTAAACAGACTGCACTTAGAGAGAGGGGTCGTACGCTTCGCCATGAACTTGGTTCCAAAATGGTAGATTGCTTCCATCAATGTTACACAACATCTCTTCCTCAGGTCGACAACCTGAACACCGAGTTGGCCGGAGAACGCAGCACTGCACAGAAGAGTGAGAACGCTCGGCAACAGATGGAGCGGCAGAACAAGGTCTTGACTAGTTTAAATACATTATTGGCATATAGGATGTATGCGCTTATGTACATCCAGAGGTTGGATAAAACAACAGCAGAAGAAGCTGGTTACCTGATGTCTTTGTATACATGTTGAATGTGAGCCGTTATAAACACCTCAGCTATGAGAAAATAATCTTTTTCTCCCCCTCACAATAGGGAACGTTAATGTTTCTCCTTTACTGCTTTTCGGTTAGTAAGTATGCATCTCGTCACATTTAATGCTCAGGATCCTAACAGTTACATGTTACAAAACGCAGGACTTGAAATCCAAGCTAGCAGAGCTGGAGGGGACCGTCAAGTCAAAGTTTAAGGCATCCATCACTGCCCTGGAAGCCAAGATCCTGCAGCTGGAGGAGCAGCTGGAGCAGGAAGCAAAGTAAGTGACCAAACTCACCCGTTTTCACAAGATGAGACTGAGGACATTTAGAATTCATTTGAAGACTGATGAACCACCATTGGAGTGATTTTCTGGTCAGCTATTTGGATACATGTAAAGGTTCATCGTCAGACATTTTAACAACTAAATCATCATGACATTGATTTTAGAGACAGTAATGGTGGTAGATGGTAAGAGTTAAATAAAGTTGGACTAAACAGTGAAAGCAGACGATAATGAGCTCTTGTCTTACATGTTTCTTTTTGCAGGGAGAGAGCAGCAGCCAACAAGATCGTCCGTCGCACGGAGAAGAAGCTGAAGGAGGTGATGATGCAGGTGGAGGATGAGCGTCGTCACGCTGACCAGTACAAGGAGCAGGTATTGACTCATGGAAAGATTCACTTCTACTCAGGATGGTTCTCCAGCCAACCACCCACGACCTCTCACTGTCTCTGCCTGTTTCCCCGTCCTCCCGTCAGATGGAGAAAGCCAACTCCCGCATGAAGCAGCTGAAGCGTCAGCTGGAGGAGGCGGAGGAGGAGGCCACCAGGGCCAACGCTACCCGCAGGAAGCTGCAGAGGGAGCTGGACGACGCCACCGAGGCCAGCGAGGGTCTCACCCGAGAGGTCAACTCCCTCAAGAACCGCCTCAGGTACGAGGAGGACCTTAGAGACGTCCTTATGTGCCCCGTGGACTTCCACAAAAACACATCAAGACAAATAAACTGAAGCAAGCACAACAATAAAAAACTGAATATGTGATCTCTTAATCATAAAGTAGTGTGTATTTGCTTTAAGGTGTCAAGCTATTTTACTGCCACAGTATCTAGAAATACAATTCTGATATACTTATTAGTGTAATTTAAATGTTTGTCTTCAGCTTGCGTGTGTATTAGCAGGGTTTATTTTACATGTACATTTATTTGAGCCGCTCCTTAAAGCAGCAGAGGTTCATGTTGTTTTGTTTTGAGCAGGCGTGGCGGCCCGGTCAGCAGCTTCTCCTCCGGCCGTTCGGGGCGCCGCAACCTCAATCTGGACGGTGCCTCCGTCGACATGTCGGACGATGATGCCGACAGCCGTGCTGGCGACTTCAACGAGACGCAAACCACCAACGCCGAGTAAACACTGCGTCCCTTTCCTTCCTCGTCTTCTCCCTCCCTCCTCACCCCCCACCTCACCCACCTGTCCTTGGCATCTCCATTCATTTCAAACCGCTGACTGGACAGACGATTGGAGCGATGTTTTTGCTAACGCTGGGCGGAGTGTGCCTGGCAGCCCTTTTTGTATCAGTTAACACTGCAGGGAAAATCCATCGCCCTCCCTTGAAGTCAAGCCTCCAGCCCTGGAGAGTCACAGGGGCAAACAGACAATTCTGCCTTACTCTGTCCTCATCCGGCACGCTGCTACCCGGGCTCGTCTCTCGGCCAAGCATCATCTCAGCGTCATGAGGTAATACTCTCCCTCCCGTCAGCCGTCAACTTATCTGCTCAGCTTATTGAGAAAGTATACATAGGTGCAAAGTGCTTTTTATACATATGAAACTGTAGGTGGAGGCTGTTAAGTGTACACACACACATCAAGTATGTAACGTATGTGAACGCACCCCATGCTGGAATTGCAGCACTACAAGGTATTACACGTTGGTGTTTATTAGTGTTCTGCTCACTAGTTGTGTAAAAGCCATCTCGTACCCGACACACTCCCTCCTTCCAAAACAAAAGGTCACTGTGGCCTTCGGACCACCACGCCAGCTGCTTGTGTTGCATAAGTCTCCCTCCGATGTCCGGACTGTTTACTTCTACACAGGAATGACGAACATCTCGGGACATGCAATTGAAGAACACGGACTCTGGATTTGAAGTGTATTACTGTGAAAAAAAAAAGGGTATTTTTATTTTCTGTGTTGCTTCATCTCAACATTTAATGAAAGAATGTCTCGCTGGGTTTTAACTAGAAATCTCAGCTCACGAGGTTAACGGGTGTATCGTTGACCATTTCTCCTCTACTGTGGGTCGGCCTGAGCTGCGAATGATGCACAGAACTGCACAGGAAGACGTTTGAATCTTAAACTGGAAACCAACAGGGAGAAAAGGCTCTTACTGGAAGCGCTGAACTGGCACAAATGGTTACGAGTTTGACAGATTGAACAGAGTCGTCTTATTGCTACATTTCAGTGTTTCTGCCATGTTTGTTTTATCACATTTAAAACAGAGCTAAAGAAAAAAATATGACTACCTGCCAAACTATGGAAACAAGTCATTTAACAACTCCTACCGCTGTTCTGAAGGCATTATCCAAATCCTCCTGAGTATTTGGATTAAAAAAAATTCAGTTTGTTTCGCAATAAAACAAGATTTTTAACTTAATTTTTAGCCAAAGGGCTCAGAAATACAAGAAATGTAACAGCTACAGTTCCATGACATCTGGTTTCTAACCTGTTTCCCAAGTTACAACAGTATTTCCTAATGTTAGGTCACATATGAGAAAATATATATTGTGATTTATTTTTGATTTGTTCACATTCCCTTGTTTTATATTTTCTTAAAACAAGCATTTCATGAAACTGAAACTTCATTTCTGGCTACTTGGATAGAAACGTTAACATGATGGTGAACAAACTAGTGCCGTTTTGGGATTTGAAGCCCGACTCTTCAGACCTGATTAAGCACTTAGTATACCTTTGCATTTTAGCCCAGGTTCCTTTTAATGTTTTTTGTGAAGTGATGTAAGGCTCTGCTTGAACTACAGCAGCCACCTCAACAGTTGCCAGGGAGCTCATAATCCATCCATCAACCGTTATTTAGTCTTTCCCTGTATCATGGACCTGCAGATTAGGGTGGTCGTCTGCAGCGGACTTCTTTGCCCTTCTAACTGTTAACAGTATGTTTCTTTAAAAGAGCCTTAGACACTAAATAAGAACATGAGCGGGCAATGATTTAACTACCGATGTGAAAAAAGAGATGAAACCGGTACACCAAGCAGAGAGATTCACTTTCTCAACTCTTGTTTTGTTCTGTGCTGCATATCATATCGGCCGTGTAACTCCATGTTCATAATAACGTCCTAGCTTGAGTGTCTGTGTCAAAATCAGTATTACAGTATCGTTAACACGAGAAGTGGAGCCCTCTGCGGCGGAGCTTCCCAAAGTTAGTTTTGTACTAAGATCTCCCGTGTAACCAAGGCTTAGTACTCGAGCTATTTTGGGAAACTTTGGTCGGCACAGGATTCCATTTGGTTGAGAGCTTTAACATCCACAAGTAGTTAACTCAATTTTTATTTTATTATAATTACACAGCTGGCTGTTGACAACCAGGCATTCAACTGCAAATACTCCCATCATATTATTTCTTGTATTCCTGTATTTCTAGACATTATGTTTTTGTTTGTTTTTGTAAGGAAAATAAAGCATTTTCACTGTAGCTGTGGCGCTGTTCTGGTCTGTTTTCAGGGCTGCAACAGGACCGGAGTACTGGAGTCTGGTCTTTTTCATTTTATTCAGACTTGTTTCACTCCAGTGTTTTAATGTCTTCGTCTAGTTCTTTACTTTACGCGCTGCTCTCCATCAGATATCAAGCTGTCGTAGTTATTGTGTAACAACTTTTTTCAACATACTATGACCTTTTACTATGACTTAAAGTACATCAACATACTACGATGACCTTTTTTTTTTTTTTTTTTACATACATTACTACTTTTTAAAGACGGACACACTACACTGACTTTTTTTAACGTACATTATGACTGACACTATACTGACTTTCTAAAAATACCAAACTGACCTTTTTAAACATACTATACTTTGATTTTTGACTGTTTTCTTTTACTATTTACATATTATACTGACTTTTTAAGACTTCTCAACATGCTATATACCATGAGTTTTTTTTCAACATGCTGTTCTATGACTTATTAGGCATAACATACTATGACTTTTTTCGAAATACTAGGTTCTCGAATAACCCGAAAATCTGTTAATTGTAGGTCTGAACAACAAAAGGACCATAAACAACTTTCTTCATTTATTAGAATAGTTGTCTTTTCATGATCTGATATTTCCCTCTAACTTTTATTATGGATACAAATAAAGTCAACATACTTTAATTTAATTTTAAGGACATTTTTCAACATATTAATCCATAAACTTTGTATTACTTTTTTGTCATACAACACTGACATCTTTCAACATACTATAAGTTTTTTTAGGCACTTTACATATACTACAACTTTTTTTTGACATACTATAATATGACGTTTAAGAAATTGACATGCTATATTATGACTTTTTACGACATTAAAATGACATTTTAGAACTTTTGACACCTTATAATGGGACACACTTCACTATGCATTTTTTGTACTTTTTTTAACATACTAAAGTTTTTATTCGACAAAGTCACAGTACAGTATACTGTACTGTGACTAACATGACAATATGGCTTAAAACATATACTATGACTTTTTCCTATTCTTTTTTGACATATACTATGATTATTTAGGACCTTTAATTGCATGCTGTAATAATGTTGCTGACGATAACGTGTTATTAGTTGACACACCCACGTTGCTTAAGTAGTATCCGCTGCAACATCAGTGAAAAACAATTAGAGGCATTCATTTTCAAATAGGCATATTTGTTTTCTTGCTTTGACAAAACCACTGCACTCAAAGTAAAGCATGGATTTAATGAGGAGGTATTTTGCCGGTGGTAAAGTTAAAAGTTAGTATGGCAAAAAGATACTGCGGTCAAATGGTCCGTCATCCGCAGAACGTTGGTCGTCAGCCGGCGTTTGAAATGTAATGCGCGCCTATCCGTGGTGCTACGGTACGGGTGCTTGGATAGCCCCAAAAGACCGGAAATAGACCTATATTTCATCAATAATTTGCCCAATTTGTTAAAAAAAAACAACGTAATTTTGTACATTATATGAAATCCAACAACAAAAATCTGAAATTACACTGCAGGATTCATTTTTTTAAAATGTCAAATATGGGGAAATGAATATCAAAATGTCATTCGAGTTGACTTTGCCTTTAATTTTCTCAAAAACTACAGTAATATTTTAAGCCAATATTCATGTATATAATCAGGGTCCTCATTAACAACAATCAAGTTAAATATTGACATAACCTCTTAAGGATTCAATTTTATAAAATGTCAAATATAGGGAAATTATAAATATCAAAATGTCATTTGAGCTGACTTTACATCAAATCTTCTTTAAAACTGTACAGTAATATTACATTATATTTGACATGGACATCATGAACATAACTCCAACGTAAATTTTAGCTAACCAATGAAGGAAATGTTTTTTTTTCAGAGATCAAAGATTATTATTAGGTAATATAATTTTCGAACCCTTTTTCAATTAATTATACAGCAGTGTCATTTCAGATTTTATTATTTTTATATTCCAAATTGCACCAAATGCAGGGATCCCCAGAACTACAGCTACCGAATGTCAAGTAGACGGGATGAGACGTTCCTTCCTTTTATGACGCACTATACTAGGACTATTTTTTTATGACTTAATGGAATACTTTTTTCACAACATAATATTCTATGACTCGATATGTTTTATGACATACTATAGTTACTTTATTTGGCATACTGTTCATTTTTGGGTCATACTGCTATACTGACGTGTATGGCATACTATACTACACTGGCTGATACATTCCTTCATTACAATAAACAAGAAGACTGTAGTCCATGTTCAGTGAACCTCACTTCACCCTCCTGCTGCTATAAATGCTCAAGGAGCACCGAGCTCATAAATCTGAAAACAGTCCCCAACAAATGCCCCTTTTGCTGCAGACTTAACTACACTGACCAGCCGTTTTAAGAAACATGTCGCTCTTATGACAAGTGAACTCTTTAGACAGAGGCCTGATGAACGATACCTGATGAGCCTGCTGCTGCTCTGCTGTGTGCCGTTTCCACCACCGCAGGTCGAGGAAGGAAACTGGATCTTCATTTCAGTGTTTAAGGTTGATGAGTACCCGTTTGTTCAGAAACCAAAACAAAAGTTCTCTCTCACATTCTCTGATCCACAGGTGTTTCCAATTCCCCTGATGACCCCTCCCCTTCCAGTCAAGCCAACCAATGAGAGGCATGATTAACCACGAGGAGGGGCCAGGCTATGAGCTCATTGGTGTTAATGGAGAATCAACATGTTGCTCCATAACACCAACGTTCAGTGCTCGTTAATTTAAAATACATCCTCAGATTCAGCACTTACAGATGTAGAAAGAAACCATTAAAAAAATAAGTCTTAAAGAGTCATCATGAAAACAACCTGTTTTGTTTAATTTCATAATTGACACACAAAAATAATCTACAAAAGACCAAATTAAGTAACCAGTTAACCACGAAATGTCATTTCTATCCTCCCCGACCCCCAAAGAAAGCACAATTTATAAGATGTCACCCACTGCTCCAGTCACATGACTTCACAATGACATCCTGAAGGACCACACGTCGACACATGGGTTTACATTTTGGGTGGGAAATGTAAGAACACACACACGCACACACACACACACACACACACACACGCACACGCACGCACACGCACACGCACACACACACGCACACGCACACACACACACACACACACACGCGCAACGCCCCATCTAAAGTGAGCTACAGAACAATCTTTGGCGCCATTCTCGGTGCAGCTGGTCAGTCAGACGCACATGGTGGAGGAACTAGTCGGGCGAGGACAACGAGAGACTCAGGAAGAACAGTTTTGTTGACGGAGGTATTCAGCAGAGGGAAGGTTTCTCTACAGGTGTGTTCAGACAGCCAGCAAAGTCAATGTTCAGTCTCGTGTCAATTTGTTGACGCCAACTCTTTCTGTGGGAGTGTGACTGTATCTGCTTGACCTCTGAACTCACCAGTAACTCCTATTTACGTTTATAAAGTAGTTTCACTAAGCCCCAGGTACAGGTCAGCACAAAGGGGAGGGAAAAAGACCCGTTACTCCGGGTTGGGAGTGTTTACACATCATCCCAAACTGGTTAGCCCCACTGCTAACCCTGTAGCAGATAAACAGGACAGATTAGCTTATTTTGTTGCGTTATGCATTTGTAGCAGTTAATCATCACGTGACTCTAGATATAAACAGTGTAAAGCTCCTTTACAATTAGATGAATCAATTTAGGGTTTTAGTGTTCATATTGGATTTTATTTTGACACAAGCTAATGAGAGTTTGCAGCGAGTTTGTTGACGTTTGTGTTTTGTAATTTATTCACCAAGAGGGAGATATTGTCCATATCAGAAATCCGTTATTCCCACTTGTGGGATTAATAAAGTATCCATCTATCGCTGCTCGTAATGACAGTTTCAACAATAGGACGTGAAAGCTGTACAAGTGCAACTTTTTCCACTGAAGTTGAAACATTTTGCATCTAAATCGCTTCTTTCCGTTGACTTTTATGTGCAAACCGCCTCTAAAATTTGCTTCGCATTCTGTCTTAACACACCCAAGAACAACAGAAGTCTCGAGTGACATCTACAAACATCTACAACTTCAGAGACGCACCGACAGGTTGAGGAGAGGTTGAAAGCCAAGCGACGACTCGCACTTTTGCATTGAGCGTTTTACAGTCCTGCATAGATCTTTTTCATACGTTTTCAATACAAACTAAGGCGTTGTGTTATATTAAGTTGGATCGAGTTAATAAGCAGAGAAAGTAAACAAAAAAATCTTAACTAAAAAAAACAAAAAACCCTAAAACAATTCAAGTAGGCTACAATCTTGACATTTCTCCCCTCTCTCACAGGCGGCTCCTCTCTTCACAAGAGGAGCCCAAAACTTCTTCAATTCAAGTCTTTTTTCCAGAAAAGGTCCAGTGTGATTAAACAGCACCAAAAGCACACCGAGCAAGAGAGGGGCATCAAACTTACACTCGCTCATTGTTGTGAAAAGGGGGTACACATCTTTACCCATCCGTACAGAATAATCTGGAAAGAGATTAACAGTATATTGTGTTTCTTTATGTACATACACGCATTCAAATCAACTTCACCGCTCTCTCTCTCTCTCTCTCTCTCTCTCTCTCTCACACACACCACAACATGTTTTTGTCCCTGTGTAAATTACAAATAATTTATCAATATTAATTTAAGCTACTACTTAACAGTCATTTGTGGGAGCAGAGGTGACCACAATAAAATGTCTACAGACACGACGAGTCCCACATCTGAGACAAAAAGACAAGTAAATAAAAAATCTTTTTTTTTTTCTTTTTGTACTGCAAGAACACGAGTCCTGTTATTCCACATAAGCTTAAATACAACTTATATCACGTAGCACACTACTCTAATTTGTATCACCACCTCGCTCACACTCATTCCACAGTGATCAAGGTCGGTCATATGTAAACATGTTGACAAAAAAAATAAGCTAAAATAAAAGTGTTCTTGTCATTCACTCCGTCTTGTTCTCATACCCGGTTCAGTAGAAAATACAGTTTAATGAATTCATCATCGCCACTTGTAGCGAGGACGAACTGATTCTCCTTTAGGTCCATTTTGGAAAAGAGGCGGTGGAGCCCCGCCCCCTCATACCACGTCACTGTGTCAGTCAATCAAAGTGAAGATTCTTATTGGTGGAGGTGTCCAGGGGGTTGTGATGTCACCCCGCTGGGTGTCGGCCTCCTGCGCTGTTATTGGTCAGTGGGATTTCCTCTTCATGTCTCCAGCCTGGCTTTGGTTCGCATCTGAGTGGAGAGGATGGAAATGTTTAACTATGTCGGTATCTGGATGACAGTAAAGCACGTTCACTGAACCTCCAACTTTACTCTGTGAATAAAGATGTCCTTCATTATGCAACATTCAATCCATCCAGCGTACACCGATGAGTAGGACCCCACATCAGTGACAACTTTTAAAATCACTTCTCAAAACTCATCTCTGAAAAACAAAGCTTTTATATAATGTAGGCACACTTATTTCAACATGTCATCCATTTTATTATTATTGCTTGAATCTTTTATTATTAATATATTTTTTAAGAGCCGGCCCTTTGCTGCATTTGAACCTGCGGTGAGTGTTTGAATGCAGAAGTTATTTGCGTCATTTCAGTCCCGAAAGGTTTAATCCTGGTCGAACTGTGTAAAGCTTTGTTTTGAAAACTGTTGTATAAAGAGAGATTATTAATATTATTATAAACCACATCCAGCTCCTCACATTTGCAGACTAGTTTGAACACCTGACTTTTGCGCGAGGTTTTACTGTAAATTGAAGGTTTATTTACTGTAAAGCTGCATTTCAGTGATTTAAGTTTTTTTAATCTTGGTTATTATCACGACTATACTTTAATCATCATTTGTCATTATTTTGCTACTATTATAACATATACACTGATCATTTACTCGATGAATTGTTTGACCTAGAGGGCACTAAACCCCACAAGACGATTCTTAAACAACATTTAGAAACCAAAGATGAAAATATTCAATTGTTCGAGAGGCCCATTTTAATCTCAGAGGTTAAATTTAACTTAATATTGCAGTTTGAGGTTCATCACAGGGTGAGCTGGTGCAACAGGAGGAGCTGTGCTTTGAGTTTGGGTCTCCAGATGTTCTTTGATCTGAAGCCATGAATAATCCAGCTGAGGGTTTGGTGTAGCTGTTTACAGCTATAGTTACAGTTGAGTTCAGCCGCAGATGAAGCTACCTTTTTTTTTTTAATATTTCATGCAGGTAGTTTCATACTGCTGTACATCACAGAAGAAAAACCTGAATCTTCACCGTGTATTCTGTGATCTACTGAAACAACAATTAATCTGTGAATAACTTCAGAGGCTTTACAACATGTGTCTACAGCGCTAACAAGACGCATGCTAAACACCAAATACTGAATACTGAAGCAAGCAGAAAGTTACAAAGCAAACAACACAGCAGCCGAGCAGAGGACGACAGGTCGATTTGACGCAGACGGATGGACGAGGAGGAGGAGGAATGCAGATTACCTGAGAAAGCAAGCTGCAAGTGAGGAGGTAGGGCAGCCTGCGACCCTGACTGGAGACTCTTATACAGATCTGAGGAGAGATGGAGGGAAGATGAGAGGGGGGGAGATGACGCAAAGGAGGGGGGGGAGGCGTGTTAAATGGGAGTCCAGCAACAAAAGAGGAGAGGATCAAAGTCAGGTGGTGGCGAGGTACAAAAGGTTGAGATGACAGAGACGGACACAAAGGATGTGGAGAACAAAGGAGGGAGACGGTGGTTTATAAAACAAAATGGAGATCGTGGCGAGAGGGTCACAGCGAGAGATGAGGAGCACAGCAGGCACAGTGGAGGTGCTGCTGGTGTACTTCAGTCAGAGCACACATTAACATACACAAGGCTGGAATTTAAATTTAAACACTGTGAATAAGTAAATTGTTCCCATTTCTCAGTTAATTCCATCTAATCTATCCTGCTTTATTTATACACATATATTCTGTCTGTGTCTCTCTCAAATCTGCTTCACAGACAGCAGAACAATTTGAGGAAATTTCTATTTTTCTGACAAATGTTGCAGTTGTGATTTCAATTTCTATTTTAAACTCCAGCCCTGTGATGGTCGTCTTCATATTATCAAAGTAAGTTTGTACAGTCAAACGTATTTCTCTATAAAAAATAATAAAAAGATACTGTGATTAATTGCTTGTTGTTATGCGTTTATTTTTATTAAATAAGCTACAGCTGACTAAATTTGCAGGCTACAGTTGTCTTAAATTAACTATCAGTCCTAGCTGAACAAGTGTACTTTCATCTGTATAAATCCCTGCTGCAAGTAAATTATTCTTACAAAACAGTACAAAATACAGTATAAAAACTACTTTCATTTCCCTAAATATTAGGGGAATAAAAACAACTTGTTACTTTAATTACGTACTTTAAAAGATACTTTATTACTGGTGATATTCTATATTGTGAAAATACCAGACCAACAATGAATTGATCCAACAAGTATTGTTTGTCTGTTATAGCTTAATCCGCTGTGCCATAGAGCTGCAGTGTTGTCCAAAACTATTAAAAGTACATCAATGCGTGATCTGTTCCTTCATTAAGATGGACACAGGCACTGTAGTTTATGTTGAGTTGATCCCACACACACCGTCCTGCTGCTCGAAATACTCGCTTGTCCACCGTGACTGAAAGTAGTACCCAACAAATGTTTACTCCGGTTTGAATAAAGTTAGCTAAAAACTACAGTGCGCAGCTGTTACAGGACATTATGTAAGACATAAAAAAAATAAACTATTCATTACCTGTTTATTAAAGATCTTCACCTTTTCAGAAGAAGTACTGAGAGACCGTCTGATTCACTGATAGTTTTGGTCTTTTTATAGAATTTGTTGACAGGAAAACCTATAGTGTATCACCCACATTATCCTTTAAAAATAATAAAACCGAGAAGTCACTAACTGTGTCTTTTTGAAAGGGCCAAACACAAGGGGTCAGTACGCCTGAATCATTTTGTCTTTGGGTTGAAATCACAAATGTTGTTCCCTTTTTTTTAAACACTAAATCACGTGCTCACAAGTTGGGTGTCCACTCACCCATTAGGTCGCTCTGTGCTAGGGTGTATCCTGAGTTGGAGCTGGGGGCTGAGCCCATGCCAGCGATCCCTGGGGCTCCAGAAGGGTTGAAATTGATCAACGGGGGGAACTGGAAGGGCAGCGAGACCGGCACCAGGCCTCCCAACATCCCAAAGCCCAGGGGCAGACCGGAGGCGCTGCCCAGGAGGGAAGTGCCGGCTGTTGATACCTGCAGAAACGAGAAGCAAACAAAGATTGTTCTTCCATTTATTCAGAAATGTAACTCCAGTGTCCAAATTAGAGTAAAGCTAAATATGAAAGAACCTGTGAGAGGTGTGACGTTGTGGAGGACGTGGCCAAAGTTCCTGAAGCAGCCCAACCGTTTCCTGGCTTTGAGCTTTGGTTCGCCCCACCCACCACCCTCTGCCTCTGCCCGTGATTGGCCGAGACTGAAGGTGCAGAAGACAGGGGAGTTTTGTCTGGGCGACTGCACACGCTTGATATAACTCCCTTGTTGTTGATGGAGTTGTTGTTGATGCTACTGTTGCTCGTCGTGGACTGAGCTTTCTGGCCTCCAGCGAAACTGAAGTTGCCCTGCGTCTGCTTCACCTGCCCGCCGCCCGATACACTGAAGGGGGGGCGAAAAGTTTTGGGCGTTTTGGGGGAGTACTGGTGTTGTTGCTGTTGGCTGGGGATCATTTGATGGGAGAGCGGGTGTGAGGGCGAAGATGCCGGGGAGGGCGACGAGGAGGGAGGTGGGGTGGGGGCAGGAGGCCGAGGGGTGAGCTTGATGATGGGGGAGGAGTTGCTGCTGTGGGAGGACTTGGTGAGGGTGGCCTGCATGGGTGTGATGAAGTTGGCCTGGTGGAGATGATGATGATGATGATGATGTGTGTGGGATTTACCTTGAGAGGAGTGTGAGGTGTGGGAGGTTGGGGACGGCGAGGAGGCCACCGGGGAGGGAGGGCAGAAGGACTGCAGGCCAGGGTGGGTGCTAGAGTTAGAGCGGGACAGTGAGGAGGGGGAGGAAGAAGGCGTGATGATGATGCTGCTGCTGCTCACACTGCCGTTGCTGCTGATGCCGCTGGTTTTGGCACTGCTCTTGGCCAGTACATGAGGGGCTCCCATAGCTACCAGCATCCCTGCCGGGCTAACAAAGCCCTTCTGATGGGGGGGCAGCAGTGGGGAAGCGGTGGGAGGAGGTCGCTGCTTCGGGGGCGATGGGGACGGGTGTGGATGCATCTTGCCACTCACGCTCATCACCAAGCTTGGCCTGTGATTGGATGATGCCATGGTAACTAGTCTCTGAGTCTGGGTTTGGCCCATGGTGCCAGATCCTTTAATCAGGCCGTAAGGACCAACTGCAGTCCTGGAGGCCAGCGACAGGCCTGCTGCCTGCACACGAGCCAAGGAGGAAACAGCGGGAGACGTGGAAGAGGAGGTAGAAGAGGAGGTTAGTAGCGTTGTTGTTGTTGTTGGCAAGTTCCCAGCAGACGCCAGCGGGGCGGCCTCCACCTTAGAGAAGGAATGCTGCTGCGTTGTGGATGAAATGGAGGCAGAGAGCTGAGAGGCTGAGGGGTAATGAGGGGTGACGGGGGGAGGAGAGGTGGTGGGCATTTGCAGGGGTGGGGGCGACAAGGGACTGTCTGAGAAACCCAGGCCCTTAGATGCATTGCTGAGGAGGGCCAGTGCGTGGGAGATGGAGTCCAGAGAGGGAGCGCTCAGATCCTCATCCAGTGAGTCTGACAGACAGATGGGCTCGGGGGGCGAGGAAGAGAAGGGGGGCTGGCGGGTGGAGTTCAGAGTGGATACGGAGGTGGGCAGAGACGGGATGGAGGTCATCATGAGTGGTGGTTTGTGGATCCAGAGACCCTCCTAAAGACCAGAAGACATGTGATCAGTGTCAGTACCTCAGAGGCAGAAAGAGCCAGGCCTTTATTTCTTTTGTCATTTCCCTGTTTTCCAGTTAATGGAAACTCAAAACACATTATAAAAGAGTCAAAATGGCGACATCGGAGCAGAGCAGCAAATAAATCAACAGGACCGTAGTGCTTTAATGTGCAAAAGCTTCAGGAAGTGTTGAGTTCTGTTGACGGTATCTTAACATTGGAGCATCAGGAGAATAGAAAAGAAGAAACTACTTAGAGCTATGAAACATTATTTCCATTAAACAAGTGAAAGTTGCAGAGTGGTGAGTAGAACAGGAATCTGTGCTGTGGAAATGCGCGTATTACTAAATTTAGCATGCGAGCCGTTTTGTATTTTTGAGCTGGCCTTTATTTGTTAATGTTGGCTAAGCCCCCGGCTATTGTTTGAAACTAGCTTTTACACAATAGTTAGAGAATAAAAAAAAAAACATAAAACGAAACGAATACTGAAGAGCGATTCTGTATTCAGAACTGAGCCAACATGATACGAGCAGCCAAGACACATTATGAGGCACCAGGTACAGTATCATGTTGCTGCTTCATGATTAAATGTTGTTTGGAAAATTCAGATTAAATTATCATTGTGGGTTTAAAAAAAAAATAAACTGTACGGGAAAAATAATTTTTTTTTAGATATTATACAGTAAATGATCTGAGCCGTCACTCACCTTGGCTTTGGCCTTGGGCCCAGGCACCATTCTCCTCTTGACTCTGAATAACAAAATGCAGACAAATATTTACACTTTTCTATTTACAATTTGCATACAAGCCCAGTCTGTAAGAAAACCCTGTTAGACTGAAGTAGTAGTGTTCTTGAGATAAATATGTAAGTAAATACTTACAGGTTTCCAGTGAGGTGACTGTGAACAGCAAGACTCTCCTTGAGCAGAATCCTAAACAGAGAAAACACAGTGAGGACGAGAGAGGTTGGATCAATGCCAGGCTAGTTTTCTCAAGTAAATCTATACGAACAAAATAGTTACTAGAGTTAAAAGAACATCACTGTCAGGGATGTAGAGGAAAAGATGTTTCAATTACAACCAATGTGTCAAGTAGGGAAAAACATGGGACACCTGTGCTTCGTCTGTGTACGAGCAACACAAACGTCTGCAGTGATAGTACTGTAGCTGAGCCACACAAAAAATATGGTATGGAAATTTAAGTTGGAAGTGTTTTAAATATTGTTAAAGTAATATTTGTTTAACAATTATGTTCAAGCAAATATGGCTTTGACACTGTGACTTGGCTTACATGTTAATAGAAATAGCTTAAAGGTTGGCAAAATGCTAATATTTCTGCATGGCTAATGTGTGCAACATGTTTTAAACAACAGTATTACTCATTCAGTTCTGGTTTGCATGGCTGCATGTACTGAACTATGATCACTGTACTGTCGCATCAATGTTTTGCCAGATTTGTCTCATGTATGCTGGTTTTGTTGCTGTTGTTTTGGTGTCTTAATGCCGTGTGCCTGTATCTCTCACACCGTCACTTCATTGGTTTTAGAATACCTTACAGTTGAAGGTTAGCAAGCTGGCTAACATTGGCACATTGACAGAAATGTTGATTAATGAGCGTCGTCGTTACAAATAATGAAATGAACACAGTCCGGCAAAAAAAGAAAATTAGCTGCTATTTACAACAAACTGTAGTCTGGTGAATGTATGCACATTTCCCATCGAAACAAACTTCTCTGAAAAGAAAAACGTAACATAACTAAATTCTAGTTTTACAGTCAACTCCCCTGTTCTCTACCGGGAGAATTTTCAGTAATTGCCTTATCGCCATGAAGGAATTTGTTCACCAGCTGTTATGTATAATGGCTATTTGAGCACAACACACACACACACACACACACACACACACACACACACACACACACACAGACACACAGACACACAGACACACACACACACACACACACACAGACACACACACACAGACACAGACCTGGCCTGCATCCAGCCCTTGGGCCATAGTGGTTTGACCTCATTCTCTAAGAAGGCCTTGAGGTAGTCCTCCACAGACAGAGAGCACTGGTTCTCCATCTCGTAGCAGCTCAGCTTCACTCGCACCAAGCTGCACAGCAGGTTCCTGCACAAACACAAATGTTCAATTCAAAAGGAAATCCTTCACTATTAAAATCTAAATTAGGCTGCAGGTGTTTAGCACATAATGACAAAGGAGGCCGTTATTCTTCAGGGAGTCAGAGGTAATCAAAAAACCATTTCTGAAAATGCCGAGGTTGTTACGAAAATGAATGATGATTGAAACGCTGCTGAGCAGAGAGTCAGTCTCAAGGGTTCTGTAATTACATCAGGACAGTCGTACTCAGGGTTTCCACATTCATGCAGGAATAAAATGCAGAGCTTTCCTAAGAAACTTTAAAGGGGAACTTCGTACACATCAAAGTCAGTTTGCACGTCTTGGGAGAATTCTTCTGCACATGTGAAAAAGGTGATGTCACTGCAGCGTCAAAATAACACGACATCTCTGCTTCTGTTGCATCGATTTGGATATTATTTCTTGTTTGGTTTTGGAATAATCTCAACTCCGGTGCCGTTTTTTCCCCCTCATTCATTTTCAAAACCCAAATGCCTTATTTTTCTCTATCCCAGCCAAATTGAACAATCTTTAAAACCTGTGTCAGATCTGTTGAGTAGATTAGACACAGACAAGGGAGAACAACAGTAAAGATGAAGACAAGGGACAGAGCAGCGAGGACACAAACCTGTAGCATAACAGAGCACACCATCCAGCCAGCTATTCCAGCAGGACAGTCCCGGATCATTACCTGAGCTTGTCATCCCAGGCAAACTTCTTCCGTGGGCCCATCACCCTTTTCCCAGGCTTTTCCTCATCTTCCTCCTCTGAGCCATTCTTATCGCCCTCTTCTGACTGCAGCCTGCAGGAAACACACACACAGTCAGTAACATGTAAACGTACAAGCATACATTCACAAACAGTTTGAATAAACTTTATTGTATAATGATTTCTACATTCGCATAGGTTTATGGTAAGATTTGCTTACTTTGCAACCTTGGCCATGCAGTCCATGTTATATCTGGCTATTTGCTCTGGCATCACACTACACACCGCCAGCTTCAGCTTCAACAGCGGCGTCCGCAGACGATCATCCTGAGAGAGAGAGAGAGAGAGAGAAGGGGTGGTTGTATTAAAGACAGCGGGAGGACAAGAAAGAAAGAAAGGTGGGGAAACCCAAAAACGTTGGAGGGAGAAAATTGAAGTCAGAGTGAGGAGAATGGGATAAGATGGGAGCAGGGCAACAGTGGGAGTTAAGAAAAAGACAGAAAGGTAAAAGGAGAAGAAGAAAGGAAGAAAGAAAAAGAGGAAGAAGGGGCATCAACAGAAAGAGTCAAAGAGGGAGTAAGTCAATGTATTTAGACAACACTGCTACTTTAATGGTCCATGACAAAAGACATTTAAAAGTCAGTTTTCAGTGGCAGTCATCATTGCACTCGTCAGCCTACACTGAGATCCCTGCACGTTAACAACTGAAGCAGAGAAGATGTCGGAGGATTAAAAGCTACATGAAAAGGCACAAATAATGTGGAGAAACTGGAGGGTCCGTTTTAAACAACAGGAGCTCCAACGAAGCAGCTAAAATGCACAGAAATATCGCTGAAACTCAGAAAACAGATGCTTTGTAGGAAACACTCAGAATATTTAGTTTGTTTGTTGTGAAAACTCCCCAAATAATTGTGTGGTCAAAGACAAGCATGTGTGTGTGTGCCACAAGGGAGCATAATACATCACTGGTATGAAGCACTACAAATAAAAACAAAGTAGCAGTTAGAGGAGTAGAACAACTACCAACAGAACTTCAAATTTCAAAGATTGTGAGAGACACTTCGTTGCTTCTGAATATGGATTATATTAATACTTAAACTTTCAAAAATGATAGCAGCGCACATTTATGTGTTCAACAGAGTTCAGCCATGTATCATTTACAAGATTATAGTCTGAACGTTTAACAGGGCGACTCTGCTTTGTTATTGGTAGAAGTTGCTGCAAACATTTTTAATGTTGTGGAGCACTAAAGTTGAAGTAGTGTCCAGCATTTTTTTTGTAACTTTCTGAAAACGACAACAATCCAACTGCACACCCACTTCACGCAGCGATTGGCCAGGTGTGTAAATATGTGAAAGTATGCAAGATCTTAACTTCTCTCTCATCCTCAACAGTTGGTCAATTTTCATGTGTACAACGTTATGAACGCCTTGAAGAAGGGGCCGCATGCGTCCATGATCCCCTTTTAAACAGTCATCACGTATCTCATGACAGCAGCTTTTGCCTTCAGCTGTGGTCGGTCAACATTTAACACTAACTTCTTCTTCTTTGAAGCATCCAAAATTCTGAAGTTCGGTTATTGCTGGGATTGCAGGGACCGTTGGTCTACTGCCTTGTGTGGAAACCAGGTAAACAACAAAGAATGAAGACGATCTCTCCTGAAATGCTGCAATAATCGGGTTTGTGGGCGTTCTGTGAACGTGAGGAAAACAATATTTTCCCAATGGCTGGCTACTCCATATCCTTGTGGGAGGCCCCAATTACTGTACACAGCCTACTTACAGTCCTAAAGAACACTCATATTAAAACTAGTCATTGGTGACCAACCAACATCTCTTACTGTCCCACCATTCACAGCAGTCTAGAACCGGCACCGGCTTCCTCCAGAGCTGAGCCTCACTTACCTGGATGTTGAGACTGAGCTTCTTCAGGCGTTTGAGGAGGGCTTCTTTATTGCACGGCACAAATGCCTCCATGTGCGAGTAGATGCCCAAGCGCACATCAGGAGGCTGCTCCTGGACCTGTAACTCGATGCTGAGGAGGAAAAAGAGGAGGGAGAAAAAGCCACAACTGTGAGGTCATAAAAATCAAGGAAATGGATGGAGGTGATGGTGGAGGTTGAAAAGGGAAAAAAAAAAAAGAAAAAAAAAAAAACATGATGGGATACAGAGTGACAGAATAAAAGAAAGATGGGAGATTGAAGATTGGGGAAGAATAAAGCGTAGTTGTGCAGAATGAGAAGAGGGTGAACATCAAGTTGAAAAAACAAGAGAGCTGAATGGAAATGAGAAGCATGTCATTAACACAGACAATGAGAGACGGAGAGAAAACAAAACACTTAGAGACAGCAGGAGAGGTGGTGAGGGAAATCTGCAGAAAATGAGAGAGAAACACTGAAGAGGAGGACGGGTGTGCTGGGATTGGGCCGACGGTGATTTAAAAGCTGTCCTACTCACTCCAGGAGAATGTTATTCATGTCCAAGGTGAAAAATTTCTTCCTGCCCTCTTGATCAAACTGCCGCGAGGCCTGTGGGAGAAAAAGTGGAGTCAGCATTTCCACTGTTCCATACAGTACAGATACATATACATGCGTCTGTGATGCTGTGCCTTCCGGGGACTTTGTACTGACAGAAACACCCAATAGGTTTGGCTTGTTGGGCTCTTCACTTTGACTGGTGTGAAAGCTGCCAAACAAACTCAAACGATCAAATCACTAGGCGGCAATTCTAGCATGAGTTAAAAAGGACTACTGTTAAATCCACCTGTTGATCGCAGGAACCGTCAAGGACCTCCTGGTCTGTGTCGGCGATTTAACAACGCCATGTAGTGAGCAGAGTGGCAACACCATCAGCAAGTGAGTGCCCAAACTCTCCCTGATCGATCAATCACAAAGTGTGAACTAATGACAACAGCATGTGTTGTGCTTTAGTCCTGCTCCACAGCAACCTCCTCTGACAGTCGGGTACAACCTCTTTTCCGTGAATTTCTACCTTGAAAGTCAGTTGCAGTCTCGACAAACAATGCTCATAATCAGCTATTTCGTTGCAAACTTGTGTGACCCCCCCCAGCTAAGAACAATGAAGAAAAATGCACAAAAAGTACTGCATGATCTGCTGCCTGTTTCACCCACACACAGAGCCGATAATATAGCACAGCAGTCACCAAAACTGTCCCGTTGCTCTGAATAACTTACAGCTCTTGGTTTGTTTGTAAAAAGTCAATCTGAATGCAAAACAGACAAGAATTTAAAGGCCACAATGAACAGTTGTTTGCTGGGTTTGGACCAAATGAGTCACTCAAGTGACTCTTACTTTGATGAATTAAAAGAAATGCTGCTTGCTAAGTTTGAATCTCCCAAGCCTTCCCCATATCTCTGTTATCTTTGGAAGCAACCAAAAAAAAAAAAAAATCAATGGCTTTATTTATTTCTCGGCCTCCCTCCTCCTCACTCTTCTCTTCTTTACCTCTTTATAGTTCACTTGAATCATCCTTTTCACCTGCCTTGCTCTGCCCGTCTTTGCATTTGTTTTCAACATCTAGAAAAACAATTCTCAGCTACAAATGGACTCTGTGGCTGCAAGGTATAAAAGCAACAAGAAAATAAGAACTTTTTTCAGAGGCAGTGATGCTAACCCTGCTGTTTCAGTACAACAAAAAAACCTTTAGGGTTCAGCTTGGAGCCGTGTTTCTCCAAGGCTTTAGAAGAGCCTATTCTCGTTGGACTAAACAATAAACTTGTTGTGCCACTTCCTGAGCTTATGGGCATTTGCGTTTCAGCCGCCCACAGACGGGCTACAGTTGACTCACCGCCCGCAGGTCCTCGATGCGTTTAATAAGCGGAGCAGGCAGTCCATCAGGCAGCAGAGGCGGAGAAAACAGTCCGCTGGAAGACCCCAGGCCTCGCCCTTGGCCACTTCCTCCTGCTGCTGCTGCTGCTGCTCCTTTAGAGCCCGGAACACCGACTCCCAGAATGCCATTCTCCCTGGCCGCCACCATGGCGTGCTGCTGGTCAGTGTCCAACACACTGAAGTCGAGGTCGCCTAGGAGATCCTGCAGCTCCTTCTCATTGGCCGAGCCTAGCAGTGACATCACAGCGGGGTCTGAGGTGAGGTCAGCCAGTGACAAGTCGCTGCCGGCTGTGGTGGCCTGCGGATGGGTGGAGTTAGAGGCCAACAGGTGGTTCGTTGAGTTGGTGGACTGTAGCTTGTTAGCCACAACTCCTGCCAAACCGGGCTGAGCCACGCTCGTGTTTCTTTTCCTCATCTCCTCCTTCTCCCGGGTGAAGCGGCGGAGCATGGCTGCCAGGTACAGCGAGTCCTTCATCAGCTTCTTCCTCTTCTTCTTCTCTGGCCGGTGGAGGGTTAGGGCTGTCACTCTGTTGGAGGAAAGCATTGCAGTGCCTTGTTAGCAAAATGCTTAATACCTGTTTTACATGAATGGCGATACAGGTCCTCAAACTGCATCTGGATTTTGTTTCACGTTGACACCGAGTACGCTTTCATGCAAATGCGTATCCAGGTTTTGATTGTATTCAGGATATGACGTTTGACCAAACACTTGATTCAGCCTGCCCGTTTACATAATTCAATCAGTATTCCGTTTACTGATAATCTGTGTGCAGTTGTGTATTGATTCGTCAACATCTCAGTCACTATGTTCTGTACCAACAGAGAATGATAAAAAAATGTGTGTTTACATGCCACAGTGTCCCAGTTCCTGGAGTACTGAGGGATACTCCAAAAATGTATCATAATATATTTAAATATGGGAAGAGGAACTGAGTGTTCTGCGGGCTAACCTGCAGGCTGCTATGAGAGATCTAACACACGCCCACACACACACACATATGTAACATCATCTGTTTCATAATGCCACAATAGAAATAGCTGCTACTATTTTTGGAGGTTACTGTCAGCGTGGTGGCATGTTGCAGTATTTGGCCTATCTGAGCGTGGATCATGGAGTGTTTTCTGGCTCGTCACCGCAACTAAGAGCAAGTCACAGTCAGCATCGCTGCCTCATGATAGATGTATGAGAGGATCCGCACAAAAGCACAGGAGCATAATGTCACACCGGGAGGTGGATTATTAGCGCAGTAAAGAGTGGACAAATGCATCATCCCATATTCACAGTGGCCCACAAATCTACGGGTGTCCAAATGTCATCTTCTCAAGCACAGGAGAGGAACATTTCTATTTAAATAACAGCGTCTATGTGACATTTACTTTTAAAATAGCTTGGCTTAATGGTTATAACTCATTCGATTAGGTGGTAGCTTTTCCTAAAAGGGTTATAAGGAAAGTGACGAGACACAATGCAGCTTGCTCACCTTCTCATGAGCCATTTTAATAAACATAGACCTAAAAATCCCTTCCATGAATAAGTCAAATTCATCAACTGACACAAGACGACCACAAGTGTGAAGACAGACGGTAATATTGCATCGTCATGATTCTCACCCTTGTTTAGGTACTCTGTTCTTCTTCGGGTTCTGCTCTTCCAGATTATTCACTTCCTTCTTTTTCCTCTTCTTAATCACCTGCTCCTCGTTGTCATTCGGCTTCTGAAACGAAAGCACACACACTCCTTAACGCAAAGAAGCAGAAGACAACAGTGCACAGTGGAAATTAATTAATTCTGTCTGAGGAACGCACGCTGTGCTCTCTGTGTGTGTGTAGGTGTGTGTGAGAGAGTGAAAGAGTGAGCGTGCACCAGTATGTCCTTCAGAGATTTTCCTTGACGTGGTGACGGATAACATCTATAACACGTTTCACTAAACCCACTGAAAACCAATCTCCTTTTGGGAGGACACTGACGTGCCCGTTCAGATCCTGCCGTGTCATATGGTTCAATAACAACGGGAAGTAAGTTTTTGCAATATTGTTCATCAAAATGAATAGATGCCACACACCTCTTCTCTAGGAAACCCTGATTTATTTACTCCGGAATAAAGCATGCTTTGGTATTAAAGCTCAGACTTCTTAAAGCCAAATAAAACCATGTAATTGATAACTTCTAAAATGCATTACAATTTCCAAGATCGCCATTTGTCCTCAGGGTCCAACGTGTTGTTTTGCCTCACTGAACTTTTGTTTTGTTTTTGGGAGGTAGTGCATTAAAAACAAACCCTAAAGTCTACAGCGCAGCTAGCAGCTCTGTGAGGCTGTACTTAGGCACGGCAATGTTCTGAACTAAATGCTAATGCTAGCATGCTACCATGCTCACAATGACAATGCTGGTGTCAAAGGAATACTTCCCCCATAAAATGATCACGTCTACATCAATTACTCATCCCATGTCACCTTCTTACAGAAAACGTTGAACCATCTCGATGAATTGAAGTCGCGTTTGACAACAGCAAAACTATGTCAAAACATCTGCTCACAAACTGTCACACATGCAGAATAATCCAAGTCTCACTTACCCATTCGTAGGCTCACTACTTCCCACACAAATCTTAACTACTTAAAACAATTCTACATTAACTGTCTCACACCGGAGTGTATTAAATAGGAAGCTTTTAGCCAAGCTGCATGTTTGGGAAGTACTTAGCCTGAGACTTGAATTACATGCCCGAGTTGTGTGAGAGTTTGTAAACAGATGTTATGATGTAGTGTTGTTAAAAGCAGCCCCCATTTACTTTATTTCATCAAGACTTTTCTACGTTTTTTTGATTCTTCATTCATTTTGGATTCATGCGAGAAAAACTTTTTCGTCAAGAATTCAAGGAGACACTGGGCGAGTAATTGATATGCGTATAATATTGCTAGTTTACATCAAGGACCATAATGGAAATGAGTTTTGGACTTTGTGTCCTCCTCCTCATCTTATGTGTAATTTTATACTCGCTCTCATATAACTCTTTCTCACAAAGTCAAATAAATTAAATCCAACAAACATTTTCCCGGCCTGAAAGTGATTTTGAAAACCCTCGAATAACAGATTCCTTATGTTCCGTCCTGAACGTGTTAAAGTAGTCTCACCTGGTCCTCCTCTGGCTCCGAGTCGGATGCCGCTCTGAACTGCAGCGTGCCGGTGTTGATGTAAAATCCCCCCAGCTTTGTGGTCAAAGAGGCAGGAACCAGCTCATCATACTGAGAAAAATAACAATAGAAGACAGTTTGTAGTAAAACATCGCAGTAAATCCTCTTACACAACAAAAGCGGATCCTGTGATAATGTTTCTTCATCATTTAAAAAAAATAAGCCGGTGCTCCAGGCCACAGATGAAACACTTTTCCATCACTGAGCATATCAAAACAAAAAGGAAAAGAAAAAAAGGGTCAAACAGGCACTGCAGAAGAGACGGCTATCAAAAACAAATAGCATATAATAGCAGATATTCCATAAAAAGAGCATGATTATAGCTATTACATTCAGAGTGATATCCTCTGAATACGGAGCAACAATCACCGTCAAAGAAAACCAATGACGTATCCCTGTGTGGACACGAGCAGCACATACGTATTTATGAGTCACGAGGATGATTTTAGACCACAGGCTCAGGTTGGTTGTAAGAAGGGACAAGGGTCTATGTTTAGAAGAGCCACTGAAACATCATGCCAGGAAATAAATATTTAACAGCCGAGGAACAATGTCTACCTCAACACAACAAGAAACGAGATCAGCAGTTCGGGAATGTGACGAGGACGGCGAATTAATCAGCAGATAATACGGGAGAAAAGAGAACACTGTGCAACGTTATTATTAAGACTGAAGGGAGATATCTGACTAATTAAAAGTGACATCCTCAAAAGACACTAAACCATAGGTGAATAATCACCTCATTATCAATAAAGTGAGGGGCACTCACAGCTTCGGTGTTGTCGATAAAGGGGTCTGTGTCGTCGTAGCCAAAGCCTATATCAATCAAATCTTGCATTCTGTCCTTCTTCTTCTTCTTCTCCTCTGTGTTACCCTGAAATTTAAAAATATTATATAATATTAAGTTTGGATTTTGATTCCCATGAAAAATTCCCTCACATTTATTGTAATCTAAATCTTAAAATAGCCCCTTTTCAGAGTGAGGATTTACAAAACGTCCTTGCTTTGTGTTTTTCTGGGTATTTGGTCCTCAGACACGTTGGAGAACTAAAGCCTGACTGATGAATCCATCATGCCCATATAGGCTTCTGATAGATACGTGCTTATTAGCCGAAAAGAAATGCCAAACATACGTTTGAGCTCTTCCATAAATGTTTTATTTTAAATTTCATAGTATGTCCACCACAGAGCACTGACTAGTTTAATTTTTCAACTGTAAAATGTTCCAATAATTATGTATCTGGGTACGAATTCTTTAAAAACAAACACAAAACAGGGATTTCTATCAAAAAATGTTTATGGTTGCCATTAATATAGAAAAAAAATAATAATAGTATCAGACATTGCATTGTTATTGGATATTTAAATTCTCAGATATCAATATTTGCTGAGATTTTGCTATATAAATGAAATTTACTTGACTATAACAAGTAACTAAATCTAGAAACAAACAGTAATTTAAACCTATATTGCAGCCAATACTATCTTATTGTATATCGTGGTATTGATGATTGTGTGGGTCCATGAGTAACAAGAAGTCGCAGTACAGAAATACCAAAGACATATATACGAGGTCATTCAGAAACAGTGTGGCCATCACATGGATTGTCCCCCAGAGAGAACTGGCAAGTTGATTATTCAACTGTAAGATGTCCAGCTCATATCTGTGTACGTTTTGTGTTCATCAACAGATAACACGATTATCAGAACTCTCAAATATTAATATTGGAATCTGCCTCAAAAATCCCAACATCAGTCAGGGTATAATTCTAACGTGATCAAATTCGAAACACCTCAGAATAGAAATAGAATATAATATAATAACTCACATATTTATTGTCAAACTTTTTTGCCAGGGCCTCGACCTGGAGCCGCTCTCTCTCGTCGTTGTTGAAGAGGTCGTTGGGATTGTGAGCTGAAGTCAGACTTGGAGGATTATTCTTTACCTGGAACAAAAATGATTTACATTAAATATTATGAACAGGAATAATTACATATCAGAGCTATGGTTCAAGTGCCTCTCACAGTAAGTACTCAACTATAACTAAACCTCAAGGAAAAGAAAAGTCAAATTGGCAAAACTATTAGCATCAAACTTAAAATAAATAAGGAAAAAACACAATATGCCAAACAAGGTGCTTTAATTATACTGTGGTTTTGCCACTCATGTAAAGCATAATATGATAAACTGGATTATCATTGTCAAAATGAGGCGAGCTTCTCTCTGATCTCTCAGCTCTGACATTTGCCTTGCTCCCATGCTACATCCTGGTACTTCCATCAGCAATGCTCTATCATCTATCTATCACCCGCAGCCAGAGGGCCAAGCTGCATGTGGCACTTCCAAGTGCTGTAATGGCTGTGTGTATGGGGCTGTTGCTGGGCAAGTCTGAGTGAACAGGACACAGGTAGCAGCACGAGATGAGCACCATCTATCTCTACATGTTGAAACGAGAGGAGGTCCCCCGACAAGAAGCTAGAATCTGACAAGAGCGTAGCAGAAGTTGGATAGCACACAGAGTGGACCGGCTGGCTGCGTGGTCAAAAAGACTGCTGCCGTCTTTTGTGTTGAGTCGTACTAATGGTCAGTTTCAACCACGCCAGTCCACGGAAGGACACGGTGCACTTCCCCCTCTCACTTAGCAATGACAAGTCTACACAAACACTTGCCAAAGCAAATAGAATGAACTCCAGCTGCTGTGTCAGCCGGCCTGGTGGTGTTAGTCAAACTGGGAGACCTTACCTGGAGGTTTTGGATGAGTTCACCGTAATTAAACTCGGCGGAGGAGCGGTCGTCGGGCTCCGGTAGGGTCAGGTTGAGCCGCACCGTCGCCCTCTTCTCGGCTCCAGCCTTCTCCCTGTCGCCGTCGCTGGCAGCACCCCCTGCCCCGGTCGCTGCCTCGACCTCCCCGGCTCCACCGAAGTTGAAGTCGGCCTCATCCTCCAGCCGGCGTTTCCTAGACTCCGCGGCGGCTCCCGCTGCGAAGGCCGAGAGGGTGACAAATTGCACTTTTCTCGGTTCGGCCATTTGGATGAGCTGCCTGCCTGAACCTCGCTCCGGACAGACAGCGGCAGCGAGGAGAAGAGCTACTTCGCGAAACTACTCCAAATTGGGGGATTGAAGAAGGTTTCGCGAAGCTCCGACGGCTGCTCAGTGCCTACACGGGTGTGTGGGCCTCCTCCGCACCATACGAAATGAACTCCAGGGGTTGAGACGGTCGGGGAAAAGTTGTTTCTACGGCAGCTACTTGCATCCTCAATTTGCTATGGGGACAAGACATTCACAGGAGCCATCTTGGGTTTTGGGAGTAAATAAAATATCAGAAGAGAGAGGTCGCTGCGCCTGCGCGTACGCACAGAACGGAAGCATCGCGTCACGTCCAATCACCGCGTGCCCCGATCCTAAGCCCGCCTCTGTCACAACTGGCGATAATAACAACACTGTTAGTACTATTATGACCTTTATAAAGTGTCTGGGAGAAGGACAGGCTGTGGGAAATACACACCACATGCTGCGTGTATTCAAATATCGATTAACTGATCTCAATTTAACAATCGACGGCTTTCAGTGGAAGCTTTTCTTTCTGTCTATTCAGGGAAATGCTGAATTGTGCATTTCTCTACAATGGCACCAGCACACACTCAAACATCAAATCCTGAACGGAAGAAAGCAAGCCAGGTGGTTGGCTGTCTCAGTTAACCCGCACAACACAGCTGATTTAAGAGGAGGCACTACTCACCACCTGTTGATATTCAGTAAGGGACCTGCCCTTTTTATTACAATAAACTGTGAAACCATTGAAATCTGACATTGATGCTTGTATTTTATGTACGTCTTTGGTAGAAACCACGTCTGGATTAACCTGTTAGAAAGCCTCAGTGCCAGATTTAGTTTTGGGCCCCTATTAACCCCCCACATACCGCCCCCTGTGCAATTTAGCCAGTCCTGTTGAATTGCAAAATTTGCAATTGAAAGATCACTTCACAGATTGTATGCATGATGATCAGTTTAATCATGAGGAATACAGCTCCCCTTAGTGTGAAACAATTTGCGTCCACACTAGTGTTATAATGTGTGTGTATGTATATATATATATATATATATATATATACATACCACTTGTCAAGATGCATTTACAAATTAAACCACCTTAATGTGAACAAAATGTCTTCTGTGGCTCTGGAGGAAAATAACCCTGATGGTGTCATTAGGCTCGGGTTGGCCTTCAGAACTATTTTGATGTAAAATTATTTGAAAGGAAAGGGCATTAAAACAAAAAGGTACGGTTTGTTGAAATATGCTTTTGAGTTGCATGATGGGAACTGTAGGATCCAGTGTTTTTGAATCTTAATTTAAACTGCAGACTACAATTTAGGACTTCTCTGCCTCAGCTGCTTTTATTGTTATACTAACAGCAAAAGGTACATTTCATGCACCAATTTATGTTAAAGAAAACTGCAACTTTGACGCCATTGCCAAATACATGTCACAAAGGAAATAAATCAAAATGTTTTTTGCCAGAGAGTTACTTATCAAATAATACTTTTGTTAGTTTATTCAACATCAAAATCTTTCTTTAGCTCTTGATAATCCTAATAATTCATTTTTGTCATGCGCTCGTTTCTTTTTTTTCCCTTTTCTCTGCAGTATTTGTTCATATCTTGTTTCTGATTTCATACAAATCAATCACTGACAAAACCGCAAAACCCATTTACGACAGTCACATTTTAATACAAATATATAAAGAATTGCAATTCAAAACGTACATATTTTCACAACAGAGTGGCAGAGATAATAGTTCCATAGTTTTTCATGGGGCATAGATTCATTCAAGTGAAATAACCAAATGCACTATGACTGCTGATGTCTGCATAATGTAGCTACTCTTGATTTAGTGAGCTGGAGTTCAGTACCCAAAGCTTTCATGTGAGGAGAACTTTGTGGTCCTTCGCCCACTTCTTCAGAACTCGGATGATGTATTCAACTTGGGAGTTTCCTGAATTTCGTAGCAGAGACAACACCTCTTTAAGTGTCTCCCTAGAACACAAACATTAAATGTGAGGAAACGAGATCCGATCAAGAATGAGCCATCTCTCATATTTCTGTTATTTAGACATCACACCCATCCACTCAAACAGACCACAAACGTTTACTATGTCAGTCCAGATGTTATTCACTTTCACTGGGTAATGACAGAGATCTCTTTCACACAATGTTTTGTAACAACAACAAAAACAACTAGAAAAAAAGGTTAAATATTTAATAATAAAATTATTGCAGAAGAAAAAGAGACAAACATACCAAGACTCCTTGTTTGCCAGTACGAGCTGGAAGATGCCGACACAAGCCCCTCTCTTGCCCTCCCAGTAGTTGGATCCTGGGTCCAGTTTCTCCAGCGCATCGAACGCTTTAGCTGCATAGTAGAACTGACCCATCTGAAACAACAAGCTGTGGTCATCAGCACTATTATGCAAAAACAAATGACTTTTCCAGGCACAAGTTGTACCTATTTACCAGAATAACATTTAGCATCAGATGAAGTTCATCCAGGACAAAACATTTTTGTGACGCCTGCTTATGCTTTTGGTTGCATTTCAAAAATATGGTGGGAAAACTGAGGACATTTTGGTGGACGACACCTCTAATAACATAAGGACAGCTTAGCTAAAATGTGCCGATGAAAGTCAATAGAGCAGAGCGAAAAAACAGGCAGGTAGAAAACGAATTTACCTCCATTTAAGGTGACATTTGGAGATCAAGATTACATTTACAATTTAAATATACGAGTTCTAAAACTATTAGTCGATTGACAGAAAACTAACCGGCAACTATTTTGTAAACGTATCGATTGTTTTGAGTCACTTCTTCTCAAGCAAAAATAATTATGCTGCCAGCTCCTTAAAAATTAGAATATTATGCTTTTCTCAATTTAATATCACTAGGAAGTGAATACCCTTTGGTTTCAGACGGTTGGTAGGACAAAACAACACCTTGGGCTCTGGAGAATTGTGATGGAAATAATCAGCAAATTAACCAACAATAGAGACAATCATTAGTTGCAGCACTATACTTAAATTCAAAGGAAGACGGCAACTAAACATTCATACTAGGGCTGCAACTAAAGAACTAAAAATATTTATTAATCTGTTCAAATAAGAAAAAAGTCAATCACAATTTCCCAGAACCTAATGTTCTTCAAATGACTTATTTTGTCTGACCAACAGACCAAAGCTGAAAGATATTCAATACATTATAATAAAAAAACTGGAGCTGGAACTGAAGAGTGTTCCAGCTCGAAATATGACAATGAAATATGAGATACAATTGACTATCAGAATTGGGAGCATAAATTGACTAATTGTTCCACCAATAATTCATTAATTTACAATTAATTTATAAATACATTTTTAAGCGGTCACCCCGAGAGGCAGATAACGGAGGATGGAGTCACCTTGTAGCAGTCGTTGGCAATGAGCTGCAGCAGACTGAAGGAATCGGAGGAAGTGCCCATCTTCAGATAAAGCTCCCAGGCAAGCCGACCTCTCTGGGTCATTATGTCTGACAAGAACAAGATAAGTGTTCAATCATCCATCAGTCGCAGGCAGCGTCAGCAACTTTTATAGATTCAGATTTGTAAAATGTGAAACGCCTGTGGACAGGTGTTATTGATGTGGATTAAGCCAAGAAGGGGAGAAATATCTTTAAATGGAGATATCTTTTTCTTTGAGCTGCTGAGGCGCAAGAATGAACCTACGTTCTTTAAAAACCTACGGCTAGAAATCTGGCAGTGATGTTTGACTCAGCCTCAGTGAACAACTACACAGGCTTCCTCAGTCTTGCTTTGTCCAACTTCAGATCTGTGAGAGCAGTCTTCATGCTTTCATGTCATCGGGTGTAGACTGTGACTGTAACTTGGTTCAAGTATACCTACAAAAAGCCTCTTGCTTACGTGCAGCTGGCGCTAAATGCAGCAAGCCTATCGGCGAACACTTGGGGACTGGATGATATTGCTCCAGTTATGACTTGTCATAAAGTATACAAAATGTCTACTCCCAGCCTTCTCGCTGAACAAACACCTCACCAGCAGTCTGGCATTGTGACCCAGTATTCTCACGCTGGCGGCCTGTTGCATTATCAACCCACAATTAATCAATAACCTATGAATCCTTCTGAACCAAAGCTTAGCCTGAGAACTGTTCAGAGTTGAAAAACTGGACCTGTGCTCTGATTTCTCAGATATTTCATTCTTTTAAGGTTTGTTTACAATTCCTTGTCAATTTTAAATGTATGTTAAGTTGACAGACATGTGTATGAATTGTGCTACAGGAATGACTTTGCCTTGCAGAAAAGATTTTTGGAATGAAATATACTATCAACAGTACGACTACTATACATACAGCACCGTGCCAGCCAGCTGAGGTAAACATAGTCATTCTTGATCTTTTCATTCTGAATCAGCAGAAAAACCTGAAAGAAATATTAAAATGAGTCCAAAACAATAGTCAGCAAGTCATCAGAATTGATCAAAGTCTGTAGATAGCAGTTGTGTAGATGTGTGACGAAGCAAAGTACCTCTTTTGCTTCTTCGTAGTTGCCAAGGGCTGCTTTAGCCTGAGCATAGTTGAAGTTAAACGTGTCATCACTATAGAAGTAACCCTGCAAATAAAAAGCACAATAATGCCGACAGAAAAAGGTGAAGTGTTCACATGTCCAACAAAACGTTGATACAAAAGCGCACACACACACAAATGTGCTGCATCTGTAAAGAACCACTTGTCATCTGAAGTGACACTTGTCACCCAGTGTGTGGGAGTGTTTTTAAACTCTCCAACTTACATACTGATACCACTGTGAAGTAACCTCTGTGCGATTCTTCACTGGAATACATCATTTAATGTGTGCCTTGTACTGAGCAACACTAACCTTGACTGAGTTTAGATATATGAGAACGTCTTCAAACTTTCTCAAGAGGAAGAAGCAGGAGGCCATGCATTGTCTGCCAGGAATAGTGTCTGAAAGTGAGAAATCTGTTACACACACATCCTCACAGTGTTGCTTTAAAAGCTCATATTGATCAAATTTCTATTCAATGTACCACATTCGCTGGCCGAGCCGCCAACCGACTGAAAGAACTGCTGAGCAGTTTTCAGGTAATCCCTCTGAAAGAGAAAAGCACAACAACAAACGTTTATCTCTCGGAGTAACTCTTAGAACATTTGTTGTGCGTGCGTGTGACTATTTATTTCACAGAAATACTCACTGATCCAATTTCTTGTCCCAGCGACGCATTTACCACTCCTTTCAAAATATACTCCTGAGAGAATAAATGATCAAGTAGAATATCTTTGTATGATGTCTTTAAAGAATTTAAAGAATGTAAAAAGGTAGAAAGGCAACACCGATTTTCTTGACACTTTAAAAGCGATAATTCACTTGTGGATAATATATAAGTTATTAAACAAGGAGTTTATCAATCCTATGATCTATTTTTTCATTGCTGCTTCAGATCCCATCAAAATCCCCCTCAACAAGTTAAAAAAAAAAAAACATAAAAGAGATGCAATACACTCCGTCAGTTTCACAGGCTTTCAGATCCAGGCGACATTGAAGATAAAACATAAAAGAAAAAGGCTCCTCAGGAAATATAAATATATATTTAATGTTTTCATTAAGTTATTTATTAGCTTCATCTAATCTGGCTTGATTCTGGTTTTCAGTGTAACTTATAAAAACCCTTGAAAGCAAAACACTCAGTATTAGCTATGGTTGAGGCTAAATGAAGCTACTGTTGTATTCTTCATGTTAAGAGTGAAATTGAGCAGATCTGGAGTCTCTTATTGAGACCAAATAGTTACATTGTGCTTGGAAAAAAGAAGTGTAACACCACATTAACAACCCAACGTCCCTTTGAATCATCACCTGAGGGGTTGAGGGCACCAAATCTTGAATGAGGTTGTACGCTTCCTGGACATCATCTGGAAGTATACAATGGAGCATGGGAATCAATGAGCGAGGGTAGGTTTTACACTTAAAACAAGTATACATTTGATTAACAGCAGCATCACAGAGGGATGATGCATTTACTTAACATGCCGCATGACACTATAATTAACACTATATAATATTAAATAAAGCAAAGCATTACATAAAAGAGTGTGACACCATTGTATTATCTTTAGATCACTTAAAACTGATTAGAGAGTAGTGCGATTAGTGCTCTTGTGTAATCATAACTTATCCTTGATCAGTATAGGTGAAAGATATTGTATCTTCGGTTGTTCACCATTCTAATGTAGGACATTTGATACATTTCAGTAGAAGTATTGTCCTTGTTTAGCTTGTTCCAGAAAACTGCAATGCCATGGCTAAACACCTTGTCTGAGATAGTAGATGACCAGGTTGAGTCTGGCCTCAGGGATCACATCGATCAGAGGAGGCAGCACCTGCAACGCCCCCTCCCCACCACGAAACACCACCTGCAGTACACGCGGGAGAGATTCAGCGTGTGGAACAGTAGCATGTCGGTCCCTAGTGTACGCACACACACCGCCTACACGCTCACAGTTGGAGCTGGTGAAGAGCTTACCAAGTTGTGTCGGATAAGCTCCTTAGCGAACTCAAAGGAGCAGGAAGAGATGTCGATTAGGTTCTTTAACTCAGCCTAAGAGGGAGCGAGAGCACACATAAGTCAATGACAAAGAAATGACAAGGACAAGCAGTCACTGACGCAACAATGATGACGCATGCATGGTTCACAAATAAATTAAATGTAAAAAAAATGCACAAATACTTAAAATATCTTGAATTAGTTCCGTCTAAAAGTTACAGTACAGTGCAGTCGCTTAAATTTTAAAGATTTGCCTTTGTATTATTTGTTGGATTTTTAACATATGCACGGTGATAAAACCACAAACATGTATAGAGGTTTTAAAATAAAAATGCAGTGAGATAAATGTTTATTTTATTTTTTTGGAAAGAAATTAGCTTTTTTGGGCGATCTATTCTACACAGATAGCGACAGACCTCGCTCACACAAAACTTAAAAATGTGTGTGTGAAAATGTGTAAACACATCATATGAAGACCAACAAAAATATCAGCCAAGATATGCGGCAATTACACCCCGAGTACCTCAGCTGCCTTGCCGTTGTAGAGTCTGAAATGGTTGCAGGCCTTCAGGTTGAGGGCGATAGTGGAGTCCGGCATGCTCTGCAGGTACACAGCCAACACCTCCTGGGACACATCATAGTAGTCCAGCTTGTAGTAACACAGAGCCACGTAAACCTTCAGAGCGAGGAAATCTCTGAAACACAAGATGCATCGTGGGTGTGAAACTGGCTTTCAGACTTGTAGTTGGACACAAAATATTTCAGATTTCTTTACAGTAACAATATAGTGTTTAGCAATTGTTACCCATGTCATGAAGTTAATCCCTCACTATTATCTCATGTTGCTTGACATTCTAGTCTGTATTGTGACAACCCCTCCTTTCCTCTCGGGGGTCTGTGTCCCGTTTACAGGATGTTGATCATCAGCTGATGAGCCACACCTGAGCCTGGTGTTGTTCCAGCTATAAAAGCTCAACACCTAAACATGGATGCTCTCTTCCTTGGCTGACATGGCTTCTGTTCAGTTTTGTTTGCTTCAGATATTTTCACACATGCTGACATCACTGATTACTGACCCTTCATGTTTGTTTAGTTTATGTTATCCTTTAAATAAATGTGCTTATTTAATACTTTACACCAGTCTGCTCTCCCATTTATGTTGCAGCCTTTGAGCCGGGCTGTAACAGAATGTCGATTTAATTGAACTATTACTTGAATCAGATAAGAAAATAAAGATTTCATTCCAAATCATGACAGACATTTGACGGCATGGATTCAGTATGAGGTTTGTATCTAATGGGAGTCTGCAGTACAGTCCGGACTGCTCTCAGCAAGTGCTCCTCCTCTGCGCTGGTGTTTGTATCTCGAGCAGTGATCCATAATTTATAATAATTGTCTTCATTTAAGAGTGTGTACCTGATTTCCCATGTGGGCCAAAGAGGGCCAGAGTTCACTTAAAACCTACCTGTGGTACAGTCTGTAGAATCTGTAGCAATATACCGGTTTTCTTTCATACTCAACATAGCACTTCAGCAAACGACAGATCTTATTATTGTAGATTATAACAAATATTTGTATAAATCAACATCATTTCAGAATACATTTTTATTGAAATTTCTTTTGTCAAAAAAGACAGAGAGAAGAAGTTGTCACGGGAAAAAAATGGACACAAACAAGGGAAAACCTGAACGGCAAACAGGTTTTGAAAAGGATTGCACAATGCAAATGACAGCACATTTTTTGAATGGCGCTATTTTGATATTTTTGCATTTTTCTGTTAACATTTTTCTGAAGTAGTAGCAGTAAGGCTCATTTGCATTCCAACAGATGCACCTTGGCCTACAGATGCCATGAATAGATCCCTGAGAAGTGGCACAGTCTTTCATTTTCTCACCCGCGCTACTTCAGAGACAGTGTAAGAGGAAGCTAGCTCTTCAGGCCAGCTGTACTGACACTTGAATTATCTCTATGGTTCCACAAGGCGTGATGCTCAACGGAACAACTCGCACCTGTCAAGGTGGCGCTGGGATGGCACATGCACCCAAGTGCAGCAGGACTGTGAAACTAATTCCTGAGAGTAAACGGCAGGGGGAGAGCACACACCTGTTCTGCAGTAGAAGACGTTTATAGATGTCGATGGCCTCCTGGTAGTGGGAGCGCATGTAGTGGATGGATGCCAGGCTCAGCTGGTCTTCCGTCACATCCTCCAGGTTCTGGTGGAAACCCATCAGCCGCTTCTCATCGTTGAACTAAGACACAATATGCGGAGGAAACAGACAATAAATGAACACATCAAATGATTTTATCGGGCCTGTGTTGAGGTGAATGTACAGAAAATCTATGACACAAACACTGGATGGGCCACAACGTTTTCCTCACAAGATGAAATTAACTGTAAGATCAGTATTGAAAGTCTGATATTGTGACAGTCCTTATTCTATGACATGAATACAGATGTGTATGTTTCTCTCATATCTTCGACATAAACCTGTATTTACAGTCCAGGGTCACTCAGCATTGATTGATTAGTGATCAAGTGACGGCAGAGAGGAAAATTAAAAACATAGTCAAATAATATGGCAGTTTTCCAACCTTATGAGCCAAGTGGAAGAGTAGTCGGTTTTGGAGGGGGGACATTGGTGCTACAGAGAGCAAGAGACATCAAATGTAGTTAGACAGCAAACCACACGAAAATAAGAGGCACAATTCATTGACATCATAACCATAACTGTAGAAAATAACTGAGGAGTGAATTCATGTGAACTAAAAGTGTACCAACTACCCCAGTTAGCAAAATCTGCTAAATCTACTTCTTTGTGTTCCTCAAGCTGCAAAAAAGGTTTACGATAAAAGACTGCAAGTAATTATTAGACTTCTTGAATAAAACCCGGTGCACAATTACTGTTTCAATTGAAGGTTGTCCAAACACACACTATATGGCTAAAATTATGTGGGCACCACTTCGCAAAAAAAATGATGAACTTTTCATAATTGGTGCCATTGTATTATGTTTTGGTGAGCTACAGAAAACAAATCCAAAATGACACAATATGCCAAACTGATACTTCACTGAAATCACATGAATGAACAAACCAACAACTATAGATATTTAGAACCCACAGCATCTTTCCACCAATATGGTCCAATTCAATAGCAAAAATATGCTTCACCATATCTTTTGTCGACTGGTTGGTTGACATAGTGGATATGACTACCATATGTTGTTCACATTTTGATAATAAGTTGATGAGCTCGAGACAGTTAAATGCTTAACAATGCCACGGTGTACCGGTGAGCAAGAGGGTTGAATGCAGTGGTTAGAATACAGTGCAAAGGAGGATTTCACATAACAGTTCACCCTTAGATGCAGCCTCCTCAGCCTCTTGATAGAGCCCCAGGAAAAACAGTGCACAGGCCAGAAACACCCACACCTCAGCAGGGCATTCAGGCTTCATGGTCAGAGACTTGTACTCCTGTCACAACATGATAATGAAATATTACACGTGTGATTAAACTCTATAGAAAACAATCTTCTTATGCATTTGTCCAACAAGCATTCACAATAATTAGTTATTTAACTACTGCATGTGGGGTACCTCATGCATAATTCAGTATGCCAAATTACCCGCACACATAAACAAAATCAAATACCTCCATAGCTCTCTTGTAATCACCCAAGTGAAAGGCGCAGTAGCCGATCCAGAGGTCCGCATGCTCCTCTTTCTCGCCAATACTTCTCTGAAACTGGAGATGACACAGCAACAAATCAGCAGCAGCAGCACTCAGTAGTACAGTGCTGTCTGAAGCATAGATGTGGGAGTGACTCTATTTATGAAACTTCAATTCCAGGGCATGACACAGATAATCTGCAGGAGGCAGTGCAGTTGAAAATTGTTAACCCCTTTATGAAAGAGCAGCAATTATTTATTCAGCTAAAGGGGCAAGTTAAGCCAGTAGTTCCATCTCACAGAATCTCTTAACTGAATCATCACATTTTTATATTTTTTATGATGGGAAATTGCAGCTTCATTCCTTAATTTTGAAAAGTGATGGTCTAAGCACGTCATTTACAAAATAAAATCAAGGTAGGGACCCACAGGTGGGTTGTAGGAGATTTTATTAGTCGCCAAAAAGAATAATACAGCCTGTTAACTCAGCCTAAGTGCATTCATTAGGTCTCCTTTATTAAGTACTTAATATGTGCACATGCTTTCAATAACACATGCACAAAATAAAGTGTTTTAATAATTTGAATAATCTAGTTTAACTCTCCATTGTGTAATGTGACGAGTCTGACCTCCCCTGCTACACCATGCATCCTTTGAGGTTACCTGCCTTTACCTTATCCCTACCACCTCGACTTTAAAGTGACACGAAAAAGTGATGATAGACTGGTTAAAGGTTATTTAACATTTACTACATTGGTATTGAACTGAGTGCAGTTCTGTTGAATTCCCACCCTGTATGATTAATTACTTGTAACAATAATAATCATGTGACATTTTATTCACCCTTTTTTTGGATGAGTATTTTTCCAACTCCACCAATTGTTCATGTGTTGGTCAGCTGCAGTAAAGCCCACACACAGCTGATACTGATTCAGTTACTTGTGATCTATGAATGCATGTCAGCCCACAATTCACTCAAGAGCCTTTGCATCCAATGATTGTGTTATTAACCGATGTGGAACTACCTCTAACAGTGTAAACGCCCCCAGGTAGTCTCTCTGTTGCAGGTATTCCTCCAACGGCGGAGTCTTGTTTTTCTTCTTTTTCTCACTGCTCACCGGTGTCTCTCCCCCAACGGCTGGCTTCACGCGAGAGAGGATCTGCACAAAAAGTTTGAATTTCTCAAGTTGTCTCAGAAGTTTAAATTGGTTCAGAAATATGTAGAAACATGAACTCACCATGTCGACAAGTCTCTCTTGAAGACGTAGCTACTCAACTGTAGCTAGGACTTGTTTATCACTAACCCGGGTGCTCCTACAAACGGAAACACAACTTGTTAACGTTAGCCGTTACGCTTGCTAACGTTATCTATTGTTAGGCTTCTAGCTATCCAACCTTAACGTCATATTACATTAAAACTAACGTAAACAAAAGTATCTTGCCGCTAACACGGCAGTGATACAATAACAGTTAAGCACCTTTTTTCCACTATCTCCAGGAGAATTATGGGTGATCTTATTCTTCCGCTCTCATATTTTCAAATTAAAGGCGCAAGCAAAAGACCCGACAACGTAGTGAGGGAGTTTAACACCTAATCAGGTTGAAGACCATATCATGGTACTCCTTTGAAAACCTCTGAGCGGGCACAACCCCGGGTTGGAGATGGTATTTGAAGGAAAATATCCGACACTGCAGCCATTTTAGAATAAATTTCTCGAATGACATTTATTGTGAAGTCAAACAGACATTGGGACTCAACAGGAAACAGCTCAACTCCTGTGTTCAACTTGATTCAGTAGTTTGCTCTTTGTTGCTTAGCAACGGAACGGAGAGAAATGGATGCGGCAATATACTGTATATGCAAATATATATTTTCTTGCATGGCACAGCCATAAGTACACCAATAAAACGGATGTGTATTGGTGGTCACAGCTGCCCCAGTGGCCTAATGGATAAGGCACTAGCCTTCTAAGTCAAGGAGTGACGAGGTTTAGATTTAGAGGTACATAGTCTGAAGTTCGCACGGAGATACTGGTAATTCATATACTGTAATATATACTGTTAATTAGCTGTAATAGACTCAAATAATGTGTTAATTACCATTTACCTCACGTGACTCAACAAAAAGTTCACTCCTAATTAGCTGCTCAATACAAGGATGAATCTCAATCTGCACAACACCTGCAACAATTGCAATACTTACTCAACATAGATCATGTGTCAGCAGATTTAAAATTAGACATTCTGGTGTAGTTTTGACAAATCATGTTCTTTTCATGAAGTAGTTTTATTATATTTGTACAGCATCAGTTTGCATCTTGTATCGTATTGTATTTGTATCGTATTGTATTTGTTTTCCAGTGATGACAGATGTAGTATTGCTATGCATGTATACCTATAAATATAAACATTAAATAAACATTTCACATGATGCATATGTGCATACTTTATGCAGATGAATGAAACGAGACAGTTTTATGAATAACCAGCCAACTTTATTGATTTCTCAGCTAATAGTGCATTTCTCTAGTGTTTTGATAGGACCAGTCGGCGCAATAGCACCCTCACAGTCTGAGGTCTGAGCAGTGGGAGCTGCAGACCAGCCTTCAGGAGCATTCTGGGCTCCAGTACACTGTAGACAACAAAGGGAAACCGTGAGAAACATTTCATTAATATGCTTTCTGTTTAAATGTTTACGTTCATCCTTTGACAGCTTCCAAAAATCAAGCAGATATAATTTAGTATACAAGATTGTAGGTTCTTACAACTTGAAAGCCTTTTAAGCTACCAACAACTCTTCATTCTCATTCTCAGGCAGGAACTATTTTGACTATTGGGTTTGATTCTCTGCCCGACAAAATAGCTTTATTGGTCTATAAACCTCACTCCTTGATCAAAAACTATACGGCAGCCTTTAATGGGAGTGTCAAACATCTGCATTTCCATGTGGTTTTGCACCGCTCACCTCCTCTGGTTTCCGTAGAAGTAGAGATCCGGCATGATTTCTCGGGGGAGCTACCTGGAGATGGCGCCCCTCATCCTCCACAGAGTGGTGACCCTAGTCACACAGACAAGTTAATGTTTTATTTTTTTTTCTTCCACAAAACATTTTTACTTTCCATCACAATGTCAAATAAGGAGTCATGGGACAGTAAAAAAGCAAACAGGAGCTGAACCAGATCCAACTGGAAACATGCTGCCATTTGCTTTGAAGAAACAAGGCAACGTATTGCAAAGGTTACAACATTTAGTGTAGCTGGGCCTGCAACAAGTACCCAGTTAGTCTCCTATGAGAGGGAAATAAAGCACTTCAGTATTTAATGTTAAAATGTGGCTCAGGTCACTATCAAACTCCAGTCATGGGACAGCAGTCCTAATGGTGTTAGCGAAAACCCGGCCATATCACTCTGGCACACTTCCGACACCTAAACACAGACAAGATCAGTGCCAGGCTTTAATGGTGTGCTGCATGTTTAGTGCAATTAAGTTAAAAGATAAATAATGCGTTATCTCTTTTCTTATTTTAAAGTGACATGGTCTTGGCTTTAACAGAACATCTCTTCAAGACCAAACTGATGAGATGTTTCATGTATAACTACTTTAAAAATATACAACTTAACGTAGCTTTTTCCATAAACAGACCTGTATTCCTGGAGGAGATCCCCGGATTCTCGCCGGAAACAATGGCCCTGCCTGTCACCGGGTCGTCGTCACGTTATTGTACAAACCTGGAGAGGAAACGACACGAGGAAGGTAAATTACTTGCCACACAAACGTCCGCATAAATCCAGTTCAACCAAGGTCCTGTGATTTGACTGTCGCAAAGTCAAACCTTTTCTGATACATTGAACAGTGTCCAAGTGCAGCAGGACATAAGACAATTAAAAGAATTTAAAAAAAAAAATCTGTTTAACACCAAGTTTAACTTGTAACAGTGTGTCCCACGCAGGGACACAAGCCAGTTTTCACACATTACCACCACACCTAATACATTAGTCCGTCAATTACTTCATAAACAGTGTGATTTCCCAACATAGCCCTGATTTTGTGTAATAAAAATAATTACTGCCAACAAATTGATTTTAGTCTGGACAGTCAGAAAGACCGATGCATTCAAACTTCCCCCAAATCCACAAGAGTATGCATTCTAAAAACTGTACTTACAACACAAACTGACTTTTGGATTTTGCTTTCCATGTCTGCAGGAATTAGTGAAGAAAAGACTCATGTCATTCTTCCTCTAGTGGACACATCTTGAAGTCCAGGTTGGGTCCTTGATGGTGGGTTCCAGCTGCAAGGACCCTCAGCACATCCTCCAGCTGCAGCCCAACAAGACATTGTGTCCACTGAGTTTAGTGGGAGAGCTGGAAGAGGAGAAGACAAAAAATAAATAAAAAACATTACACTTTGCAACAAAAAGACTACAAGAGTACAAACATTCTTGATGGCAAGATCCTAATGTGATCCATGATGAAATATAGAGCAGACACTCCAGGGCCTTTGGTTGAATAAATAAATTTCAGTCACTCTTATTATAATAGACACGTGGCAGAAATGGCAGTACAGAATAGTGAACAGGGTCTCCTCTCAAACTTTTAAAGATACAAGGCTTAAAAAGGACCGAGATATTAGAGATATATTTGTTGCGCAAATCTTCCAATAGGTTAACATGTATTCTATATGGAGACATAGAAAGCTAAGATTTTATTTGTCACTTATTTTTAATGGAATATTAAGAGCCATTATTTAAAAACGTAAATATAGGTATTTACCAAGAACAACTTACGACCATTTTTTTATTTAAACAAATGCCAAACGAAAGAGATTTACGAAAATACATATTTTGACCAGCAAACATGTTTTAATTCTTTAATTTCAGTACGGTGCATAGCCCTATGTTAATGACTGTGTCCGTGTACAGGCACAGTAGCAAAGAGCATGACCGAAGTTGGACTACAGCAACTTCATATTGTTCATATTGTGTCCGTGAACGTTACATCGTAGCTGCAGCATAGTGACGGCTTTACTAACATGTAAGTGAATGTAATAAAGAAACGGTGCAGTAACCGATGTATTTCTCACCACGTGAACACGCTGTATGGAGATCACGATGTCGCAGTCCAAAGGGACGGAGGACGGAAGTTCCGTCGTATTTATAGTGACATCTACTTCCGCATGAGAGCTTGTTAATTCATGCCCTCAGTAATGCCTGCCAGGTACCAGTAGAGTCGACCATCAGAAAGCCTGAGCTTCTGAAGAAAAAAAAAGACTGTTCTTATAATACATCTATGCCCTGTAGTGACCAGAGGTCGCTCAGAGAAAGCACAATATAACAATATATGAACGATTATACATACATACATATATATATATAATGTTGTAATAGACAGTATAGCTACTAATACACCCAAAAGGCTGGTGAAATTCTCTCTGTCAAAATAAAAGCACACGAATTCAAAGTGAGTAGACTAAAAGTGTCATTAAAAGGTCTTATCATCCTCTTCATTAGATCATATCTACATTTTGACACAACCGTAACACTAATTTGAGGAACAAAAATTTTGCTGCAAAGTCAACTAACTAGCCTTTCCTGGAGCTTTCAATTGTATCTCAATATCTTCTTTAGCAGACATGTTTGCACAGTTGTTTTGGAGATCTCCAAGATTAAATAATCATACATATATATCTTCAATGATTAACTTCCACGTTCAACATGCTATTCTAATAATGGTTCTAATTGACACTTATTAAAAATAAATGAATAAATAAATAAATAAAATCAATTGTCAGGCGAAAAGGCAAGTCGGTAAAAAAGTGTCTTAAGACAGGATTTAAAAGCGGAAACATTTTCAGCATACCGGATGCTAACTGGAAGATTGTTCCAGAAATGAGGTGCCAGTACAGCAAACACTCGATCAGCAGACCTTAACCTGAACTCTGGAACACCTAGCAGACTTAACCCAGCGAATCTGAGAGGCCTTTTTGGACAATATGAGTTAAAAGTGCACTGATGTATTCTGGCGCCTGGCCATGCAAAGCCTTGTAAGTAGTGAGTACAATTTTAAAATGGATTCTAAAGGGAATTGGTAACCAGTGCAAGGTTACCAAAAGGGGCTATAATAAATGATACTCAGACATAAGTATGCAGGGTTTCCTGAAATGGGCGTTAATATGGCCACAGGTTCAAATTTTTGGAAATGAAAATGTGTTATCACTGAATTTTTTGCAGGGAAGAATGTGGAAAAATTACACCTGTCTGTCCAATCAAATTTCAATTTTTTTTGTCAATTTCAACATTGCATAGAAATTATGATGTTCTACTTTTAAAGTATTTGTAGATTTTTTTGTTGTTTTTGCTAAGCTATTTCAGTTTATGACAATTACGTTAGATTTTCCTTTCAGTTAAATAATTTACAACAAAATTATGGTTACCAGGTGTGTTATAACTTGTGTTTACACAAATTGACACATAGACACTGGTTTTATAGGAAAATATGCCGCCTTTTGGCAATTATTGACAATAACATGACATCAGGTTCCATGTTCTGCCAATCGGCAGAAGTGACTCAGGGTTCATCAGGGGACAGGACGTGAAGCTCCGCAGCTGTCACTCTTGTTCTGAAGATTTTGGAAACTATAAAACATATCATCTTTCATCTGTGGACCACAGTTTAGTGCATCAGACCTTTGACTCAGTTTTTAACCATGCTCTAGGGATGGTAAAGTTGCTCAGTCCACCACTGAAACATCGCAACAACTTTTGAATGGCTTGCCTATTGTGACAATCGTGGTCCCCAGAGGATGAAACCAATGACGTTGTTGATTTGACTTTTCCTCTTCCATCAGACCCAAACTTTACTTTGTCCAACACTTCGGTTTATTCCTGCAAAACTACTGACAGCCTGAACTCTGCTTTGTGTTTAGTGTTAATTAGCTACTATAACATTTTGCTCACACACTAAAGTGAACATACATTTAGCTAAGAGTACAGCTTTCAAACCTGCTAGCGTGGCTGTAGACTCTGTTGTTAATTTATAAATCTATTCTTTCTGATGTTACAAAATGTGAACCATTAGATTCTCTGACCAGATTAGGATATACAATATATATATATATATTTTTTTACAACGATCACAATGTTGTTACTACAAACTGTGACATGCATCTGTGATAGCAGAAACTGGTGGCTATAGTCGTAGGTCTGTCTGCAGGGTCCTTACAGCTCATCTGTCAACGTTATTTCAACCCATCAGGCTTTTTTATCTAAAATTGATCCTTACATCACAGAATCTGAAGGGTCACAGATTACGATGCCATGCTATGTTGTTTAAAGTCAAATGGCAGGCAGGACATCATGACTTCAAACAGGACTTGATTCCACCACTTGTCTCTCAAGGTCAAATGGAAATAAATTTCCTTAGCAAAACTCTACAGGGAAATGTGAGGAGGCTTCACTGACTTCAGTTGCTCAATTGCAAATCAGTGTCCTGGTTTATTTTACTTCAGACAGTCAAGCATGGCTAAATAATGCCATTGCACAGCCTCTGCCGATTATCCTGTGGAGTGGCCCTCTTCAGAAAGAAAACTGCATTTTCCGTGCATATCAAACTGGGCAATTGTGTCACATTGTAAACCCTTTTTCTGGGGTATTTCATTTAGTCGAGACAGACAGGAAACATGGGGAGAGAGGGGTGTTAAAACACATGGTCTGCTACTAGAACATCTCGGATATCAAGATTGAATTTTGTATAATTTACGTATGCAAACAATGACGTTTAGTCACAGGCGGGGACATTCATCGACTTATATGGAGAGGCAACAGAAACCTGAAACACAGGCTTCGCACTCATCTCTGCTATTACCTGAAAACTTCACCACCATGGAGATCGTGGTTTTGAAAATGCTCTTTATTGCGAGTGTGTCTGCGCAGTATGGGAAGCATAAATATGTGCAACATAAACACACATGGAAGGATGCTCAACAGTACTGCAGAGATAATTACACGGATCTGTTCCCCATCACTACACCGTGGGTTGAAGAGGGACTGAAAAATGCAGCAATCGGGAAAATTAGCGAGAGGTTCTGGATCGGTCTCTACAGAAATGAAACGCAGTGGAAGTGGTCAGGAGGAGGAGACGCATCAATCGTCCCGTGGGCTCAGGGCGAACCTAAAGACGATCAGCATCAATGGGTTGCTTCTGTTTGTTGGCAAGGCTGTAAAAGGGATGGATGGCACAACATCAATAATTTTCATGAACTGCCCTTTTTCTGCTTCAACCTGATTGTGGTGGAGTATGAGAAGACCTGGGAGCAGGCGATGTCGTACTGCAGAGAGGAACACACTGCACTCACAAGTCTGGCCTCTGAGGCTGAGCAGCTTCTGGCCCTGAGGGAGATCAAGCCCAAGCGCATCACTGAGCGGGTGTGGATCGGCCTGCGTTACCTGGCGGACCGCTGGCTGTGGGTGAACGGTGACCCTCTGGAGTATGAGGCCTGGCCCAAGGGAGGGGTTCGGGACCACCAGTGTCCAATACGGAACCGCTGTGGAGCTTTAACCAAAGCGGGGCTGTGGGAGAACTGGGACTGCCAGGACGAACTCAACTTCATCTGCTATTAAATGTCATTCATGTTACACAAGTTTTAAATGTCTCACTGGAGGTAACGTGATTTACAACTTTTTACGATATACTTTAAAATGTCTTTATAATTTCTGCTTTGTACAAATATGTCCTACTATTATTGCCATTTGTACTATTATGACAAGGACAAGTTAGTGTTTGATTTTAGCTAAGTTATCTTGCTTCTGTCTTTCAAGTCAATTTAGAAACTAAATGGCACAGGTTTGTTAAGAGCCACAAACCTGTCAATGACAAGCTTTTTTGAACAATATTTAAATATTTCGTCAAATGTTAAATAGTTCGTGAAATGTCAAATAGTTGTGAAAATGTCTATTAAAAGGTGGTCGGTATGGTTGATGTAACAGTTGCTATCTGGAACGAAAAAAACAATAAAAAAATTCAAAAATATTTTTTAAAAAGAGGAAAGTTTATTGACATTAAAAACCAGCCAGGCACGACGTCTGTCTGAGCAAACACATGCACAGACCAAATATCTACAATAACAAAACAGTCACAACAGAGGATCAACGAAGACTACAGGGGTGGTGTTATGATGAAGATAAATCAAAGAGGCAAAACTTCCATGTGTAAATTACGGCACATGTAGATAGATAGATACACAGCTAACACTGAAACCTACTCGTCATTAAAATTATCTTCGTGACCTTTTTTCTGTCATCTTATCGAGACTTCCAAAAATCTTCAAATGTGAGTGTGTAATGATCCATTTTGTTCAGACAATGAAGTCTTTCAATCTCCACTAACGAGATCTTCCATTTGGCATTATTTCCATAAACACTATGGAAATATAATCATTTTCAATATATCACCTCTTTTTTACATCAACAATAATAAATATTTATAGCGAAGGGAGACTGTACAATGAACATAAAAATTGGGCCTTCGTTTGTTTCAACCAATAATTCTGTATCTAGTCCAATATTTACAAAGCCAAGAAGACGCCGGACAACGCCCACACCTGCATCCGCTGTATCATAATGCTGTAGCGAACAAACTTCCCCTTGCGGGATTAATAAAGTATCTATCTATCTATCTATCTATCTATCTATCACGCCTCTCCAGCACTGGTAAGGATTCTGAATAACTCTTATAAACACAGTAGCACAATGATTAAGCAATGCTTCACTCCCAATGTTCTGGAAATATGCTCACAGGAAGTGACTGACTCCTAAACTAAATCTGAAGTCAAGTTTGCAATTTCAACCTGTCATTCAAATATTAACTTAATGTGTCGGGAAAAGTGCAAAGTGCAAATGTTGCTGTTTTTATCCAAAAAAAAAGTATTTCAAGTACACAACTCGTACAAATCACAAGTCTGAATTTTTGTCTGCTACTTTTCTTAAGCCCAGATGTGACGGACTATCATTACTTCTTTAAAACTCACATCTGGGTTCACTATGCTGAGCCACAAAATGCATCACAGTGGCGTACAAACTTAAGTAGCATAGTTGTGAGCGGTAAGGCAACAAAAGGTGTTATCGGGATTTTCAAGAAACATTGCTCAATCTTATGCAAGTTTAGAAAATATGGCAGAAGCCAGAGCTCTTCTCTCTGCGGTGCTTTGGTTTTTGGTTACCTCAGCAGATGTACCAGCACACCAGCCAGCTTTCTCAGAGTCCCAGTTGTCTCGACAGCATTTTAAAATACCTTGTCACAGCATAGTCACAGAGCCTCTTTCTTTTTAGTGGCAGCCAGACCTCAGGGTGTCCAAACATAAACAGTGAGAGGAGGAATAAGTTCACTTCACAGCGGGGAGTGTCACTTCAGCCCAAGATTGACAAGAGTGTGTCAGGTGCAACATCACAATCTCAAACGTACAAACGTACATTTTCACAAACATTTAAATAACAACACACACACACACACACACACACACACACACACACACACACACACACACACACACACACACACACACACACACACACACCTGGTTGTTATTCTCAAAAACTTGGTCGTGCTGGTTCACTGTCTCTACGAGCTCCACGGTTCCCGTTTCTTCCTTAGTGGGGCTTTCAGTGAGAACATAATGTATATCATTATCCCTCATACTTCATCCTGTTTTATTGTGACTCGTCAATGATGCTCTTCAGGATTTGAGGCCCATTCGGGCCATCAGCTGTTCGTAGACAGTCCAAGCCATAGCCGCCATCAGGGTGCGACGCAGAGACCTGGGGACAGCCCCACGAAAAAACCCGGCCATGCCGTGCTCCTGAGGGAGAGGACAGACCAGGAAAGATCAGTACGATACTTATGTAGTTGCCAAGCTGCACCCTTCTTGCCAACAACAATGTGCGATGCGATGAAAACGGACAGCTGTGATTAAATGAGCACACACACCGTGTAGATGTAGCGGATAGCATCCGTTGTGCTCCAGTGGGACGGGCTGATTTGAATGTGGGTCTTCACCACGTCTGCTGGCTGTGTGGCCAGCGACGCCATGACGCCTGCCACCATCCCACAGCCGAAGTTCACCAGCGGGGCATAGGGCGACGACGTCACCTCTGAGAGATGAGAGACAGTAGAGGAGCATGTTTCAAGAAAGAGCGGAGCTCTGGACAAGTTGTTGTTCTAAAATGAAGACAAACGCCGGTCAAGTTTCTATCCAAATTAAAATGCAAACATTGACAGAATGGCCAGAACAAATGACAAAAGAAAATGCGTATTAACGCACGTTTCAATGTAGAACAATTGGGCACATTGAGATAAACAGCTGGCGACACCGTTTGTCCAGTTGGGTGACATTAAACGGTTATTAAATGACGGCAGTCAAACCTCAAACAAAGGAAGACTGTGTGGAAAACATGATGGAAATATTGTATTTATTTCTAAGTCAAGTATTTGAGAAAAGATGGTTTATCATTTATTATATTTAGTTTCTATCGATACACCAACCTTTCTAACTCAGCAAAGACTTTCTGCAATTTTTCAACTTTCATTTTGTAATTTTTTATTTATTTGTATTTATTCTGGTGTTTCCACTCAGATTTTTTACTAATTGATTGAAAATGCTCAAAAAAACAGGTGTATAAAAACCCACTTTTGCTGCCGTATGAAAAAAATCATTTTAAGACATATATTCCAAAGCACTAACCTGTTCACGATACACTTCACCAATGTTCTGTAGAACAAGGACAACACTAAAGACGACCCGCTGCTCACCAGATCTGGATCAAGAAAACAGCGCTTCACATCATGATAAGCTGACGCAGTGTGGCTCTCACCTTGAGGCAGCGCCTTCTTGGCCTGGCTGTAGAACATGACGTAGATGCCGGAGAACGGAGCGTCTCGGAGCAGCGTGGCAGTCAGCCCTGAGAACAGAGCCCTGAAGCCCTCCGTCTCATACACACTCCTCAGAGCTCCTGCCACACTCACATAGTTGTAACAGCCACTCTGAAACCACATACGGATATGGAGAATGAATACGGAACACATATATTAAAAAATGTTGCCGACAATGTTACAGGCGGCCGCGGTGGAGTACCAGTTGAAGATTGTGGTTGTAAATGTATGCATGCTAGGTGTAATGATCATTTATTGGATACGTCTCTTACTCAGAGATACAGATACATTCACTGGAGACCATATTTGTTGTGCTCAGCTGTGCAGTCTCACATCACCTAATGAGGGCTATAACGAAGCAGAACTGATTAATGCATAAGGTGGACGTGTCGTGAAGGGACATTATCACTCTTTGTTAAATATGTGTGTGTCATGGATATACAAGGGATTTAGAAAGTAACTTGTTTAAATAAATCTATTACAACACACAAATATCCTAACTGCCCAGTTAACAAATTAAAAAACATCAATTAAAACTGGACTGTGAGCAGATGGAGAAGTGTTAACGTCCTCGAGTCATGCAGCACATCTCAGGTCAGAAGGGCTCTGAGGTCTCTCGGTGTAAAAAAAAGAAACTGCCACTCACCTCAAAGCGCGTCTTGATGACAGTGAACGGCAGCATGCAGACACCAGCCACAGCTCTGGCGCCCGCTCCGAGCAGAACAGCCTCGCCAGCGTTGGGGGCCCGCTCCAGGAAGTAGTGCTGCTTCAGGGAGTAGAAGGTGCTGAAGTAGATGCCCACGCCGGGGATGCAGCGCACAAATGACTGCCAGAGAGAAACAGCAGTGTCAAACATGTTTCACAATTGATCAATACAAGCAACGGGGATGTATAACTGCAGGAATTCTTGTAGAAGTGTTGAAAATAAAATGTAAGGTCAGTTACTCACTGGTGAAACCCCCTTCCACAGACTGAGGAAACTCTCTGTTCTGATAACGTTAATTAAAACGCTAAACATCCCCACCTTTGGTGCACTGCAGGAGGAAATTTAGGAATGGTTACAGACACACTCAAAGAAAAAACAAACATATGGACACTCAAAAACAGACAAAGATAAATAGTTTGGACCGTTAAACAATAATTAACTAAAGGCCTCAACTTGTGGAACGTTGTTTGAAATAAAAAATCCACTTTTAGCCGTTAACATTTCCGGTTGCTGTTACCAGTGGGGCTAATTGCAATCTAGCGGCCTGACAGTATAATTACACAGTGCTTGGTGTGACTAATTGCCCTATATGGGTGAAAACAGCAGATTCAGGCGAGCACTGCTTGCAAAGCGTGTCCTGCCATGCTGCGTATGTGTCGCTTTGTATCCGGAGAGCATGTTGTGGAAAAAGGTCGAGCAAAAGAAAGAGAACACCAGGGGCATGCTGAAGTGCACGTGTCTGACGGCATGCAGCAGAATGTGTGGTGTAGGTGGGTTTGCATGTTCATGCACATGAAGTGTGTCTGTGTGTTACATGGGCACGCACACACACACACACACATACCCCGGCTTGGCATTGTTCTGCAGGGTCTGCAGCCGTGTCTTGATCAGATCCAAAGGCTGGAAGAGCAGCGTAGAGCAGGTGCCGCTGACAGAGCCACACATAAAGGCTTTGAGAGCCGGGTGAGCCTGAGGACGACGACAGAGAGAGAGAGAGAGAGAGAGACAGTGAGAGGGGCAATAGAGGGGAGACAGGATGGAAGGATGGAGAAAAAGAGAGGATGGACGGATGGATGGCAAAGAGAGGAGGACAGAGAAATGAGAGGGTGGTGTTGGAGGATGACAGACAGAGTGGGAGGGAAAAGGCAAAGAGAAACATAAAGGATTAGTCACAGTGTAAAGAGCATAATGTGAAAATATGACATTCAACATCTTTCTCGCCATTGGTCACCTCTCCAATAATGCAACAATATTATCCAAACAAATATCTGCATTACGAAATCCTGACACAACAGAAATGTGATCCAAAATAAAGACGATCTCATATACATGTAATGGACTTTAAATGTAATACAAATATGCTTGTATGACATTTCCATTACAAAAACAAGCCTGTAGCACAGAGCAGGGGCCAGGTTCCACACAGTGGAGATGATGGAGATGTGCAGAGACAGTCCACACACACACACACACATCCTCTGTGGTTACATGCCTCATGGACAAATACGAGACACAAATATGGACAGACGGACAGATAAACACATTTTGAAGGATTTGAAGGTTAACACTTCCATAAAAAAAAAATATGTAAACGAAGAAAAGAAAATGTTTCTAATAAGGCCATAACAATAATAACTACAGCAAGCACAACATAGAATGCCTGCACCATACATAAGCTGTCTGCTATACACACTTTCATTCATCACATACTATATGTAGCGTCTACACACATGTGCCACTTTAATGCGCGCATTACACACACACACACTCCTACCTTCCTGCCCGCGGCTCTGCTCTGAGAATCCTCTTTTTCCTGCATGTTGCCCTCTTTCACCTCCTTCTCTCTGTGATGCTGCTATTACAAATAGCATATTATAATATACACGTCCATCTCTCTCACAAACCTTCCCTCTCTCTCTCTCTCTCGCTCCACTGCCGACCCACGATAGCTTTTCTCCTGCTTCTCTTCCTACCCCCACCCCCAAAGCAGACGCTTAACCCAGCCTGAGTTTTCTTATGGAGTTCTATCTTTATCTTTCAGAGACACCCCAACACATCTGTACTGCCCCCCCCTCCTGCGAAGCTCACTGCTAAATTGCATCTTTGTCAAACTGTATGAGTCATGAAGTGGCTGTGTATGTGTGTGTGTGTGTGTGTGTGTGATTTTAGAGAAAGAGAAAAAAGGATATTCTTGCATTATTATGCTATTGTATTATTTTCATATAAGTGGCAGAGGGAGCACCCCGAGTCTGACAAGCGGCCTTTTCCGGTCATTCTCAAGCTACACTAAAAAAAATTCCTAAACAAAATAAAAGACAAAAATAAACACAATAGTATTTACCGCAGTTATCTCTGGGACAATATTTTGACCACCAAAATGTGTTATCGTGGCAGGCCTATTTTCAGAAAATATTTCAAGATAGGCAGCAGCCATATTTTAATGAAGACGAATTATGCTCGCTCACTCTCTCTCTCACACACACACACACACACACACACACACGCACAGGATTGTTATCAGTATTGCCCACATGTAGTTTCAATTGCTGTGCCATCAGGTTGGACTGGGTGTTTCTTTTCTATCATTAATCAACTACTGGTAGCTTGGTTGGACAGTCCAAAGGTTGAAAGTGAAATTGTGTATCTGCAAAATATTGTTATAAAGGTCACACACACACTCACACACAAACAAAGGTCTCACACACACACACACACACACATCATTTCAATTGGTTATATTTCAGCTGCTTTATTCGTACAGGAAAATATATGCTGATGAAATATGCGTTAGTTCACCTCTTCACTGACAGACTGAGAACACTGACTGTGTGAGGACCAGAACAAACAGGTGCACTCACCGCTGCTAACTCCATCTTTGACCTGGATGCTGAGTCCAGGTTCTCTCCTGGTGCTGCCGTTTTTGAAGCTGGTGAATTTCAGCCAACGTTACTAGAAGAGGGGGAAATAAGATGACAGCCGCTTGTCACATTTCAAAACAATATGGTCGTTTGCAAAGTCTCCATGAAGCCTTAGCAGGAAGCTAGTTTAGCTAATTAGCAGTCAGAGTGCCGGTATGCTAAGGAAACGGTAACGTTGTTACAACAGCCTCTCCTGACAGGCTAACATTGACTAGCCGGACACATCCAAGTCAGACAGAGCGACAAGCGACTGGTTACAACACAGTGGGCTACTTTAAAGGCAAACGCCGTGAAAACCTGCCAGCTATGACACCCAGTTTATTTAAGCATCGCTGAAGCTTCACTCAGCCAGATACACTACTAACGCTAGCTAGTTGCTAACCTAGCATGCTAGCTCTTCTTACCCGACTGTGTGTCAAGGATTGATGGAGGTGATGGTCACATCTGCCAGCTTCAGGAGCGCCATGCTTAGTATTCAATTCAACTTTTGATTTAACTTTCCCTGTGAAAGTTGCTCAAGAGTCTACTAGTTGTAAACACTGTTACCAGGCCGAATACAGAACTTTGACAAATGCTCGTCAGCTAGCTAGCGTCAGTGTTAGCTCACCCTAGTGACGTTAGCCAAGTTATTTAACTTTAGTCTGGCTCTATGTAGCTTTAACGCTGTGCCGTAGGTCGTGGCCCCAAAGCTGCTTTTCCAATATAGAAAATGTGAACCTTAGTAATAAATGTCATACAACAGAGACTGACGTTATCGCTACTGGCTGCGACCGTTAGCGTCTGACTAGCTAAGTTCACCTCCAGCGCAGCGCCGACACATCTCTCAGGTCACTCAGTTCAGCCACAATAGTTCAGAGGGCATTGGTTGGTTTGTTCAGTGATGAAAAATTGGTTAGTGTGCGAGATTGGCATTGTAAGGCACCAATATATGTAAAATGTAGAGTAGAGTTCATATTCTGCCGTTAGAATTTCTTTAAAAATGAAACAAGCCGGTATGTACTGTACAATGCATCTCTAACAGTGGCCTCAGAGTGTCGCTGTTGTGTATCAGTCCTAATATGAAAAGAATTTGATGGCATCAAATGTGTTTTTCAACCGATTACAGTGTATGTATCGTACTGTACATTATCCTGCAACCATTTACCTTTATTTATTTAAACCACTAAACGGAATTAGACCTTTTAAAATACTAAAAGTCTAATTCCGTCTGCAAAATGTAATTATCCAGTGTAAATTTAATGATTTGAGTTTCAAGCCAACAATTTAACCTCCCTAAAAAACATGTGCCAGACTATTATTGAGTCCCAATGTGTTCAATGTTACATAAATACACCATTATAAAATAACCAACTATGTATGAATACAGAAATGTAATGAGTGATATGCAACGTCTGAAACACTTAAGGTCTCCGTGGGATTTTAGGCTGTTTGTATAATTTACAGCCTTCATATGTGCATACCGTCGTATTGTGGTTTAGTATCCCCCCCATGTTTTATACATCGTTAATTCAAAAAAGGAGTCAATATAGGATCATAAATCAACTGGCAGATTATATCCAACTATTGTTTTTTACTCTTCCGAGGTCCTATGCTGTACAAACCTGAGACAAATCATATCACAATCTAACCAGCGTTCCCTCCCTTACTACTACAAAAACTAGTTATGCATTACCTGCATAATTCCTTCAGCACTCCACAACTGAAAAATATTCTAAAGTATATTGCTCGCTGATGCGCCGAGTATATACTTTTGGGTTTTTTCTGGAGAAGGAAAAAACCAGTTTGCACAGAAGGGATATATTTAGTTTAAGATCAGTTAACGTGTACAAAAGGTGTAGGTTTCATTCACAGATCAATGTTTTTGGAGAGCTGCATTTAGTCTCACAGGAGAGGACTCGCTGCAGTTGAATGTTCAACCTCAGACACTATAAGGTTGAAAGACTCCATTGTTGATGGCATGCTTGCTGAAACTAAGTTTCGGCTTTCCCTCATGCCAGCAGCATCATTTTGAAAAGGGAAGTTATACATTTCGTTGGAAATATTTGCAGTAGAAGAGGACAGCTTGTTTGTTTTAAGCCATTATAGGTTGTTCCTTATTTCAAAAAACTACTCCGACTCAGGTGTACTTTGAGAAGAAATGGACACAGGGAATTTATTCCCCGATTACGTGCATTCAAATTTGCTCCATGAGGGGCTCTGTTCACAGCCATTTAGGCAAGACGCTAATGGCCTCAGTGTGCGTATTGGCACGCAAGTATTGTTTTATGACAGACTAGAAAAACTAGCCCTATTCTTTCACCCAAAACTTTTCAAAATTGACAAAAGTCACCCAAGAGACAACAACTCAAATGCATTTGATAATTTGTCAATTTATTGCATTCAAGGCATTTGCTGAAATATAGATTAGCCTTGAAATATTGGCATCACTATGACATGTAATTGGTTTGATAATAGTCTCATACCCTACCAGTGCATCTAAAATATGCATGGAAACAGAGGATAATGTGCTAATAGAAAACCTCCTCTGCTGTGCAAAGCATAGCACCAAACATAGTACAGTGAGAGCTACAATGTGATGGCCCACCACCAACAATCCATAAAGTGTAAAACCAGAGAAGAATGATACATCAACCAAGCTATCATAGATGATCGCACAACATTTCTACCAACGTATTCACCAACATTGCTGCTTTTCGACTACACCACCTCTAATGAAATGAACAATTTCCAATCTCGTGTCCATTTTGTCTGTGTTGGCGTTAAGCAAAATTGGTTGAGGTAATAACACGAAATTATGTCAGCGAGAGGAAAAGCCTATAGTACAAATGCAGATTGATGCTAACAATAGCAAATGTGAACCAGTTTCAAACGGCATCAAAAGCTCCCAAAACACCTATATTCCTGTGCAAAAGCAGCATAAAATGTCCAGTGTTTCCCCAAAAATAAAAAAGGTACAGCAACTGCACATGAACCTCAAGCACCAAAAAAAAAAAAAAAAAAAAAAAAAAAAAATTGCAATGGCTTGTTACAAGTGTGATAATATATATAATATACCCATTAAGTAGAAAAAGAGACCGTAAAGCTTTAGAAAAACACCGCTTACATTCACTGAGTTGAAATCGGTTTTGGCCACACAAATGTATTTTATGGAAAGCAACAATAAGGCTATAAGATGAATGTCAAGGGGAATACATTGCTAAATCCTCTTAAAAAAGTCTTAATAGCTTTTTTTTAAAAAAACTGTATCTGCATGTTGACTGGTCATTGTATTATTCCCTCTTGGCCCTCCGTTCACTCAGGTGCAGGCTCAGGTGTTTCAGTCTTCACGTCCACATCCTCATCGCTGTCCAGGCCAGTGCGATTTATGATACGACGCATATTGAAAGGCACTTCCCCACGTCTTTAAAACAAACAAATACATAATGGATCAAACAGTCAGGTGCTGCACAAGTACTTGATATAAGTAGAGAAGATGAGATGTACAGTATTAATGAATACATTTAAAAAAATAAGATCATGCAGCCACAAAAGGCTTTATACAACTTTTTCTCTCCACATAAGTAGCCCTACACACCAAGACTTGTAAACAGACCTTTCAGCAACTTAGTTTTCGAGTGACCTTTCCTGCCCTCTTTTTCACATCCCCAGCATGCAATGTGAGCTTTTCTATTTAACATTTGCAGTCTCAACTATTCTGAATGCAAACTCACAAAAGGGATTAATATCAAAATTTCAAAAATGCTAAGGGAAGCAAAATTAACCATAACTCTGCACAGCACAAGGATAAATGGGGAAAGACGTTACATATGAATATATGCTGAAAGAATGGGGAAAATCTGTTACAATTTAACATAATTCATTGCATGCATTATACCACACAGGAGATGCATTGGGGCTGAACTGCTGTAGCCTAAATGCAACTCAGATAATGGGATCTCACACATGCTGTGTGTTCCAAATCCCATAACAGACTATTTAGTGTGCCAGAAAGTACGTACTTTGTAAGGGCAGCTTATTTTATATGTACTAAATTTAATACAATTATTTATAAACATATGTCAGAAACATTACAGAAAGTAATTACACCGGACCCCGAATATCTATGATTGGAGACGTAGCAATGCTCAAAAAGTGTAATAGTGGAAAGAAATTAATACTTTAAATAATGACCGCAGCAAAAAAAAAAAAAAAAAAAAAAAAGTACGTTAATTAACTGGAAATCAAAAGAACCCACCTTCAATAAAACAATGATGAACTGATGCGAACTATCTCACCCCAGAAAAAAAAAATACTGTTAAAGCGCAACCCATGACATTTTCCAGGATATGGGCAACCTTATCTACAAAAAAAAAAAAAAAAAAAAAAAAAAAAAAAAAAAAAAAAAAA
>NW_022280113.1:323992-350509 GCF_004355925.1 Anarrhichthys ocellatus
AAAAAAAAAAAAAAAAAAAAAAAAAAAAAAAAAAAAAAAAAAAAAAATAGAGGCAGCGTTATCTCTATAGAAAGATATATTTTTTTATGTGAACTGAAATTATGATGGAATATTGACATTAATGGCAAGTTGAGAGGATGCATGCGTGTGCTGGGGCAATGGAATGAGTGAATGTTTTAATGATGAATGTATTGACACATAAAAAAAGAACTCAAAAAAAATGTTATAGGCGCCTCTACCTGAGCTTGCTCTTCAGAGAGCTGACTTCCCGGTTCATCGTGTCTGCCGATTCAGTGGCATCATCCACCTCCCTCTGCAGCTTTCTACGTTGGGCGTTGGATCGCGTCACCTCCTCCTCTGCCTCCTCTAGCTGACGCTTCAGCTGACGCATTCGGCTGTTAGTCTTCTCCGCCTGCAGAGACGGGGTTCATTTCGTGAGGAGAGCACCAATAGAGGAACAAGTGCCAAAGACATTACAAGCACATCAGCAAGGATTCGAGTCAGGAACAAACTACGCAACAGGACTCCTCTGTCCTCCCTTCAACAATCTAAAAAGGGAGATTAGCGATAAGTTACCTGGTCTTTGTATTGGTCTGTGTTGCGCCTCTCGTCTTCGACCTGTAGCAACACCTCTTTCAGCTTCTTCTCTGTGCGCCTGGTCAACCTGGAGGCCTGCTGGCGCTCCCTGAATTGAGTAGGAAAAGCAGTGAGGACGCAGTACAAAGCTTTTTTTGATTAATTCACTATATATCAGTCTGTACTAAATCACGAGTACGCGGACACAATTACTGAAACTTTTAGGACCCAGGTATTTTTTTGTAACACCAAAAAACAACTGACAACTGTTGTGGTCAGTAGAGAAACCAGTCAAAATAAAAATGGGATGGTATTGCAAAGTGTCCATTCCACTGGCACTCACTTTGACTCTATGTCGAGCTGTTCCTCCAGCATAGCGATCTTGGCCTCCAGGGAGGTGATGGAGGATTTATACTTGGACTTGATGGCTCCCTCGAGCTCCTGCAGCTTCAGTTTCAGCTCCTTAGTCTGGCGATCCAGCTGGGAGCGAGCCCCCTCCAGCCGCAGGGAGCTGCTGCGTTCTTCGGCCAGCTCCGTGGTCAGCTGCTCGGTCTAAAGTCAGAAACATGCAAAGACATCAGTCACCCTGGGTATTCCTTTAAAAATCGCTAACCACGGTGTTTCTTTGCCGCAACTCTCCAAGTCCAGCTGACAATAACTTCAGACATTTGCAAAGGATTTAATCCCGATATAAAAAAATGTTTATGTTCAGGCGTGGTGTCATTACTGATGCTAGAAATAAAAAATAAAAAAGTAGGTATTTAGGAGCAGTGGGCTGCTGTGAAGCGCCAGAGGAGCAAATTGAGGATTGATCTGCCAACAAGCTCTACCCCCCTCCGAGTGTAAAGACATTCCTTCCTTTAACACTGAACACTAAATGTTTTCTCCTACTCGCAAACAAAATGAACATATCTGCGATGCTGCGTGTCTGTACCTGCAGTGTGCTTCTCTTCATACGATCGTTGACCATCTCGGTGTTGAGCTGCTCTTCCTCCAGCTCCTCCTCCAGCTGGGTGATACGAGTCTCCAGCCTCCTCTTCTCATCTGCCAGCAGCAAACTGGAAACGAGTGAGGAAGAGGAGCGACAGTAAATAGACAAATTTCCTTTGTTGCTGTGAAATTTGGATGCACATGCATCTATATTCTTCGGTGCATTTTATATGTTTTTATTGAAATACTATGTTTTGGTTCATACTTCTTGGCGTTGGTGCTGCTAATCTCTTCCTGGAGCTCATCTCTCTCGCTCTGAACCTGTCTCTTCACTCTCTCGGCAGTAGCCAGCTCCTGCAGGAAGCAGAAAACACAAATGTATACTTCAAAGCTTGATACTAAACAGTTGGAACAGTTACCTGGAAGCAATTTGAGCTAGTTAGACTCTATACAGTGGACAGCAAAAAACAAGTTAAAACAATCACATTCCACTGTACTGAATAAAGCCAGCGTTCCAATGCCCACATTTATTTACTCAAGTGCCGATCAACCCGGTCACGGCTTTTTTCTGTCCTGGCCCCACAGTGGTGGAATGAACTCCCCACTGACTTCAGGACAGCAGAGTCGCTGCCCTACTTTCGGCGCAGGCTGAAAACTCACCTCTTCAAGAAGTACTACCCAGAGCCTTCCACCTAGCACTTATTGTATTCGTAGTAGTTTGTTTTTGCACCGATGCTCTGGTTTATGCTCTTAGACGCATGTTTAAAAAAAAGGAGATGCACTTATGACTTCTGGTGACTAGTAGTTCTCTTGAATACACTTATTGTAAGTCGCTTTGGATAAAAGCGTCCAACTGTAATGTAAAGTGTCTTTTGTTATTCTATTTAATCCAAAAAGTGTTCCCCCTCAGGAGGCAATAAAAACAACCTTGAATCTTGAAGCCAGTGCACTAACAAAGTTCTCATATGCTAATATTAAATGATGTCCGTTTATCCAGGTGTCCAATTATTACTTTCATACCTCCTGGAAGTGCAGGGCGTCTGTCTCCATGGCCTTGAGCTTCCTCTCTGTCTCCTTGGCTCCGTTGACAGCTTCGTCTCTGGACAAACGCAGCTCTTCCAGCTCTCTCATTTGCTCTTTCATTAGAACCTAGGGAGTAGATATGCGGTTAGACACAAAGGCTCAAATTTGTTTTGTTTTCATTTGTCTTTATGTCCGTTTATGTTAATTTCTCAGTTAAACTAGCGATTCAATTATGAGTTATGAGCAAAGCCAATCTCATTTTGGCAATTTGTTTGCTCATGTGTGAGCACATTGGAGGCCTATATCACCTGGAGTTTTTTCAGTTGTTTTAGAGCCTCATCACGGCCCTTGTTGGCAGCATCGATCTGGAGCTCGAGCTCTCCCAGGTCCAGCTCCAGTTTCTTCTTGGATGAGAGGGCCTGAGAACGCTGCTTGCGTTCATCTTCCAGCTCCACCTCCATCTCACGCACCTGAAGGACAGGAAAAATCATTTTGATTTTCAATTTAGTCAGTAAAACTAACATTTTCTTATGCAGAAATGTAATACAACCGTGTAGAGCTTTGTGGGAAAAAGTCAGAGTATTGTTTCGTACCTGTTTAACCAGCTGTTTCCTCCTCTCCTCTCCCTGCTCGTCTCTGGCCTGCAGGTCTCGGTCAAACTGGGCCTTCATGGCCTGCATGTTGACCTCCAGACGCAGTTTGGCATCCTCCGTGGCCTGCAGCTCGTCCTCCAGCTCCTCCAGCTGAACTCTCATCTCTTCCATCTGCTGGTCCATGGCACGCTTTGACCTCTCCAGCTCGTGAACCTGCAGACGAGGTTGCATTGTTACACAATCAGCGTTTAGTGAAGAGGGTCAATGCTGCCAATGATATGACCTCTTTAGCGAAAAATTAATTCCAGCTCTCCGTGCACCAAAAGTTACAAGTAGCGTTTTTTTCCCCTTACACTCTTGCCAACATCATCCTTTGAGGAGACCAAGTCTTCCATCTCAGCTTTGAGCAGCTTATTGGTGCGGTCCAGCTCGTCTTTAAGGTCCGACATGGTCTCCAACTCGCGGGCCAGTGTCAGTGCTCGCGTTTCCTTCTCCCTGGCCTCAGCCTCGGCCTTGTCACGCTCCTCTGCATACTGAGTAGAAATTGTTTTCTCTTCGGCCAGCATCTAGGAAAGAGACCAGGAGAGGTAGTTACAGCACACTAAAAACATTTTTTTTTTTTAAACTAAACACTCTTGAATAAAGGTGACAGTTTGTGGTGATGTGAACAGTACATTCAAAACTATTTGAGGATAATGATCCCACGTTTTCTATATAATCTGATGACACTTATTGCGGTTGTACAATTATATCCGTTGCTTGAGTTTTGCTTTTATCTGCAAAGTTTTATGCAGTCGTCTTAAACAGCTCAACCTAACCCTTTCAACTGTCAAAAGAAAAATATGCAGCCTGTTGCTGAATTATTACTTGTTTTTGCTCTGTGCACAAAATACACTGTTGACATGATACCTGGTCAAACTTCCTCTGCTTCTTCTCCAGGCTGGAGACGATCTGCCTCAGGTGGTCCTGGTCCACTAAGAGGTCATCCAGCTCCTGCTGTAAACGGGTTTTTGTCTTGTCCAGTTTGTCGTAAGCTGCCGTCTTCTCCTCCAGCTGCTGCATTACGCCTTCCAACTCCCTCTGTGATCGCTTGCGGCCCTCCTCTGCCCCCTCCAGGGACAAGGTCTCATTTTCCAGCTTCTTCTTCAAGTCTGCCAGCTGAAGACGTGAAAGAAAGGAGAGGGCAGGGCATTAGAAGGACAATAAGAAAAATATGTGAAAGTTCAGAGACACTGGACTCCTGAATCAAGGCTACGGAAGGGAGGATGTCCTTCTCCATCACTGATTTGAGGCCAGTCTGAAATCAACTCTCTTGAACGATAAAGATCTGAGAACACAGTACAATTTCAAAAACTGCTGTTGAGTGCGATGTGTTTAAGTGCACAGATAGAGCGTGACACCGTGCACCGACCTGGGTCTGCAGAGCGGTGATCTGTTTCTCTACGACCTTCTTGCCCTCTTCCTCTTCCTCCAGCATCTCACGCAGGTTGTTCTGTTCGTCCTCCAGCTGCCTCAGGTGGGTGGAGAGGGCGAGCTTCTGACGAGTCTCCTCTTGGAGCAACTCCTGGAAGCAAGAGAAGAAAAAAGGCAAAACATCAGAAAAAAAAAACATGCTAAAAACCCCTTTAATAAAGTCAAGTTTTGTTTCTAGTTTTTTGCATGCATTTGTTCACATCGTGGTCAATTTGCACTATTAAAAGTCATGCTGAATTAGCTCTCGACAGTTCCTGTTTGAAGAGTCATCATGAACATACAGAAACTATCACTAGATTACACTAGAACAGTGAAGACATAAGATCAAGGAGCATCTTTTTTCTAGAATTTCTTAGTAGATTTACGGACATTGGGGATATAAATATCCTTGGTAAAAGGGAGTCACACTGAATCTTAAAACGTTTGATGAGTGGGTGATGCAAACATGTTGCTAAGATGTGTGGCAGATACTGTGTTGCTTGTACGCAAATACTGCATGTCCATATACAGAAAACACATGGGGTAAATAGATACTGTAAGAGATTAGAGCTGCAAAAAGATCGTTTTCTCCAATCATGGCTTGGTCGATAAAAACAGTTCAAAACCCAAACATTGTATTTACAATGTTATGAAATAGAGAAAAGCAGCAAATCCTCACAGTGGACAAGCTTGAACAGGAAAATACTTAAATTTTTGCTTAAAAAAATGAAGATTTATTAAAATTGCTTAATCGACTTCTTGTTTCAGACAAGAGTGCATTTGACACAATAAACATGCATTTGTACCTGTGTATCCTGCAGCTGAGACACGGTAGAAGAAAGGTCTTTGCTGGATTTGATGTTCTTGTTGTCTGCTTCACTCAGGAGGCTGTTGACATTGTCTACCTCCAACTAGACGCCAGAAGGAAAGAAAATTAATAATGGACACAACATAATTAGCCACTCAACCCATACCAACAGAAATATCATCACAAACTATCCTCCTTTCTGCCACCTACTCTTCCTTTACTTGCCATTCACTCAGTTCTCCGCCCTTGAAATACTGTACCTGCATCTTGCCCATCTTCTCGGCCACCTCCTGCCTGTGTCGTTCACTTTCGCTGAATTTGATCTGCAGTTCTTGGACCTGGGCTTCGGCCTTCTTGCGACGTTGTTCAGAGTCTCCTTTGCCTTGTGTCAGAGTCTGCATCTCGATCTGCAACTCATTCCACTCGCTCTCCAGAGCATGCTTGGCTTTGTCCACAGACACCTTGTTCTGCAGGAGCAGCACACATGAAGCATGCAATTGTTGTTATTCATATGTTCGTTAAGCATCCTCTATTGACCACCCAGTTCATTCTTGCACCTGTTCTTCTGATTCCATCCCTACCAAACTGTTCAAATCTGTCTTTCATTGCTTTATAAAGAACATTGAAAATGCTATTAAAGGCTCTGTGCAGAGTGGTCATTTATAATCTTCCTTTTCTGAACAAAATACTGTTAAATAAAAAATTGGAGATATAATGTGGCTCTGAAACCAGATTGGTGTGTGTGTATATCTCCAACAGCAAAACAGCTCTAAGAGTATTCAATGGCCTTAAGATAAACTGACTCGCAGAGAACTTTGATTCTAGTATTGCTTGATCTCACTGCAGTCTTTAAAATGTTAGGTTTATGTCTATGCAGTATTTTAACATTCTGCCTTTAAATGTAGAGTACTTTGAGTTTACCTGTAATGAACCGCGCTACATAAATAAGATTGCAATTACCCTCTTGGCCTGTTCCAGCTGTTCATTGAGCTCTTCAAATGCCTGGTTGTGTTTTTGTCTCATGTCAGCCATCTGCTGCTCGTGGATCTTGGCCTCTTCGTCCAGATTCTTCTTCAGATGGGTGACCTCCACCTCCCGCTTGGACCTGCAGAGACAGAATGAGGAAGTGAATTAGAAACAATGAGAAGTGAGGAGAGAACAGAAGCGAAACAAATAAAATGTATAAATCTTTGCGCACTCATGTTGCCCTCAGAGTCTTCCACATGAAAACTTCGATCTGTCCATCTAACACTTTTAAAACACACTTCTGGCAGTAAGTCTACGTAGTTTTGACCGTTACCTCAGCTCCTGCTGTGCTGCGGTGGAGTCCAAAGTGTCCTCCAGTTCAGTCTTGAGGGCCTCCAGCTCCTCTCCCAGGTCCCTGCGTTGTTTCTCAGCCTTGGCCCGCGCCTGCCTCTCCAGCTCCAGATCCTCCTGCAGCTCTGAGATCTGAGCCTCCAGCTCCCTAATCTTCTTCTGGGCCATGTTCTTGGCTGCAGCCTCCTCCTCGATCCTGAAGGTGAGATAGAGAGAAGGGATGAGATTGACAAACAGGTACTCCATGTGTTAGTTCTCACTTCCAAGAACATTCACTGCACTAAAGCTTTAAGTTAATAAAAAAAAAAAGAAAAAAAAAAAATTTATTTTTCTTGAACCTGGACAGTGCAGCGAGGAGTTCCTCCTCCTTCTTAGCCAGCTGAGCTCGGAGTTCATCAATCTGAGCCTGCAAGTCTCCCACATGGTCATTGAGCTCACTAGAGTCTCCTTCAAGTTTACGACGGTTCTTCTCCAACTCCTGACGCACCTTTTCCTCTTTTCTTAGACGATCTGTGTGCGAGAAGACAGAAACACAAATTTGACGTTTACTCTCGCGACACCCAAACAATTGAGAGAAAAAATATATATATTTAATAGAAAATACACAGTAGCGACATGTAAATGAAGTAGACCGCCTCTGCTTTTTTTGGGAAATCAACCTCTGCAATGGGCTACATTAAGAGACCTCAATTGTGTTCACATATCCCTCATATTGTTTGGGCGAAGTGCTTTTTCCTCTCCATGGCTTCATAAAATGGGAGTGTGATGTTATATATTTTTTTTAAACAAATGAAATAAAAATGAATTTCAATCAATGCAAATAATTAAGAATCTTATATGAAACAACGGATACTTGCCCTCCAAATCTGTGATCATGGCTTCATGTTTATTCTTGAGTTTCTGCAGGCTCTTGGACTTCTCTTCCTCCTCAGTCAGGTTGGTGGTGAACTCAGAGATCCTCTCCTCCATCTGTTTCTTCTCCTGAGGTTATATATAAAAAAAAAAAAAAGAAAAAAAAAAAAAAAAAAAAGAGAATAAAGAAATGACTCATTGCCCCAGGTGTAATGGTTGTGTTTATTTAAGCAGCATTTGTCTGGTGAATGCTGAGTGTGTGGGCTACGTTAACACGTTGTACGAAACCTTGATGAGCTTGTTGTTCTGGTCGTCCAGCACCATGACATCCTCATCTAGCTTCTTCAGCTTGGCGTCCGTGGTGAGCTTCTCCATCTGGAGTTTCTGTCTGGCTGCTTCCTCCTCATCCAGCTGCTGCTCCAGGTCCTGGATGAACAAACAATTTGCAATATTTAAGCATTTTTCAGTCCCCCCGCCTCCCATCACATCTCACATTGTGTATCCCGCAGGACTCAACTGACCGTGATGTTCTGCTGCATCTTTTTTCTCTCGGTGTGCAGCTGGGTGGCCCTCTCTTCTTCCTCCTCCAGGCGAGACTCCAGGTCATGCAAGATCTCCTCCAGCTCTTGCTTCCTGGTGGACAGGCGGGATCTCATCTCCTCAGCCTCCGCACACAGCTCCGTCTCTGCCTGGAGCTGCTCTTGAAGAGCCAACTTCTCAGCATTCAGCTGGCAGCAGGGAGTCAAAGGAAAGTGAGACTTGGATAATCACATCTCGGTGCTGCATCATTCTGAATACTCGTGACTAATGAAGATCCACTAATTAACTAAGCCACTTGAACACATTTAAAATAAGGCTGACCATAGCTTAAGCTCCCACCAGTGTCTTCATGGAGACTCCTACCTGTTGCTGCTTAGACTCAAATTCTTGAAGCTGCTGCTGAGCCTGCTCTTGTCTCTCCCTCACTTTGTCCAGTTCCTCTTCTTTGGCCAGCATCTCCTCTTCCTGCCGAGTCACTTGCAGCAGAGGTTTCACCTGGAAGAAAAAAAAAAAAAAAAAAAAAAAACAATAGAGCAATGGAGATGTTTTTTAGGGTGGATGAAATGGCACTCTCGTGAGAAACTGAAGACGGTGAGCGGAAATCTTTATAAAAAGTGTAAAAATAATTAAATTAGCATTTTCTTAGTTACTATAAGTGCAACTACAGTACAATAAAAGGTGAGTCATCAATATATGCCTTATTTAGATGTCAATAGCTCACAAATTATGTCAAAGTATGTAGTCTAAAAATCTACAAATCTATACCCAAAGCTGAAGAATTCAGATTTGGATCCAAGTTGGAGCAGAGTTGCGGAAATGAGGGCTTGCAACTCGACTTGGGACCTGTCTGCCAACAATCTTCTTTTAGATAGATGACGCGGTCCAGTGACGAGCAGTGTCATTAATCTCTTACCTTGGTGAAAAGCCTCCACCACTGCCAGTTCCTGAGTTTCAGGTAAGCAACACAGTTCCTCTGGATAACCTTCATGGCCGTCAGCTGCTGCTGCCTCTTGGTAAAGGCTCTGAAGTCAAAAACAATAACATATTTTCCATCTTGTCTAGAAATGTGTTCTGTTCCATTTATTCATTCAACTATGCAAATATGTTTCTTGATCAAATATGTTCAGTGTTAATCCTTCATACTTGCGAGCCACATATCCTCTGCAGAAGGCCTGGAAGCTGATGATCACATCAGTGATCTTTATGTCCCTCTCCTCCTCCAGGTGAGCCAGGACTCCGGCTCTGAAGAACACTTTACTTTGACCGACGCGGAACAGGTTTGGGTCCAGCTCCAGAGCTTTGATCTGACATGAAGAAGACATGAAGACACTCAGTGACGAGTCCAAAACCTTGAAATGGAGAACAATGAGCCATTTCTTTTCTGATTTATTGTTCTTACCATGAGCACACAGGCTTGCTTGCCATCCATAAAGCCCTTTGGGATGGCATTTGGAGTGAGGATTTCATACCTGAGAGACAGACGAGCAGAATTAAATTACTCAAGTAGTTTGAAGGAGTTGTTTTTAGAATAAATGGTGTCTATTGTTTTTTACTTTAGGCCTTTTGTAGTCATGTAGTTAAAGGCACATTCACTGTTGTGGATGTACGTCTGTGAATTCTCTCTTTTTTAGTCTTCATTTTTCATGTTTGTCCTACTTGAGAACTTGAAGTTTAGACCACGACTGGGTTTTTAATTGGGTGTGTAAAATATATAGTTAAATGTTTGTCAGGTATGGGTTGTGTTTGTCACCTTTGTCTGAACTCCTGGAAGACAATACGGTTGGGGAAGCCCTGTCTGCAGATGCGAATCCCCTCTAGGACTCCATTACACCTCAGCTGTTCCAGAACCAGGTGAGGCTCCAGTTTACCAGCCTGAAGAAGAAACAAAGCATCACTGCCTTTCTATTTTCAGACTATTATGTTTCGTCAAACTGAAAAAATATTTTATGATTACAAGTTTTTTTTTCCTCATCTAAATTGAGCGACTAATATACGTTGTACAAATCTGTGACATCGGGCTGCATTAACAAAACCATCTTGTCCAATACAGAATGTGTCAGGACTTTAATGAGAACTGGTGGATCCCCACATGTCAAGTGAAGCAGAAGACTTTTCCCCAGCATTAATCTCTAGTTCTTTTCTTCTTTGCTACAGTTGAATTAGCACCGGTATGCCAGCGCACATTGGTAGTTCATTATATTGAATGTTCCTTCACTTGTACCACGAGCGCTTGTTCTGTACCTTCTTCTCGTGGTTGGGGATGATGCAGCGGACGAAGTTCGGGTTGGTGTTCCTGAGTGTGGCCATGAGGTTACTCAGCTGCTCCTTGTACAGCTGGCCCACAGTGCGGAACATGCCCTTACGGGTTCTGGATGCTCCGTGAATCGAGTCAGACATTCCTGCCACCTTATCCAGGCCGACGATACGGTCCACTGCCAGGACACAAACAAGGTGGAAAACAAGGTTGTCAGTGTACTTTATGATGCTGAAACGAAAATCATTTCTCATAATGAACATATTTTGACAACACCAGAAGGCACAAAGACATATTTGAAAACCTACTTCTACTATTGGTGCATCTCAGCATTTATATATTACTGACAAATTAATTGAGGGTTATTTTAACGCGACAGATCCAAACTAGGTCTCGTCCAATGCACACTTGTGTAGAAAAATAAAAATTCACAAATGCACCAAGTTTGTTGGAAATGCCTAAGATGTTCCAGTCATGGACCTTCAACAGGCATCAAATGTTGCATCTCTAATAATTTCAGCATCAACAGTAGCGCACAGCAGTAAGCGCTGCGTGATTTTGGATGAATCGAGTTACTTACTGTCCTTCCACAGCTCAGCAGTAAATTTCTCTGTAGACTGGTTGAACAAAGTGGCCACACACTCATTCAGAGGGTCCATGTTCTTCATCAGCCACGCGTCTGCTTTGTAGTCAACCTGCACCAGAGGAGACATGTTTAAAATAAAAGACGGCAAAGTTGAGGTTACCAGATCCTCGTTACTTTGAGTTACTGAAGCACAGCGTTTTTAAATGGCATTGACTTAATTTACAAATCAAATGTCTATGGTGTGTCACCAGTGGCTTTAATTTGTGTACTCAGAATTGAGCCAGAGAAATATGTTGCAGCCATCTAGTGGTTGAAAGCAACTACGAGAACAAGTACTATTTTCAGCTGCTGCTACTTTATACTAAGAGGGAAATAATGTACTTTTTACTCCAATACATATTTATACGACAGATGTAAATACTAGTTCAACTGCAGATTGAGATTGTTCAAATAAAAGTATATGATCACTTAATAAAATATGGTTCTTTCTAGATCAAACAACCCAATAGGTTATAAAGTAGCTAAAATATTATCTTCCTCCACCAACTACAAAAATCAAAATACTACAGTCATGTTAGTCCACCAATAATAAATCACTTTAACAAACCCAACAATATAAACTATCATTGACCTTTCCAGCATAGTGTATAATACAGAAATCGGCGTCGTCCTTGAGTTTCTTGGGTTTCTGGAACTTTGGGTTTGTCCCCTGCTCCTGAACCACTTTCTCCACAAAGCTCTTGTCTGTGGCTTTAGGGAACCAGCACTCTTCATCCAGCAGAGCCAGGATGCCTGGAGGGCTGGCCTGTGATAAACAGAGGAAGAAACAAACGCACGTCAAGTCAGTCTGCAGTTCAAATAATCACATGCCTCAGTTTGTGTTTAGTCAGTGACTTCTGCAGAAAAAGGCTCGTAACCTTCATCTCAAGTGTTACTTCCGGGGGAGAGAAGTACTGTCCGTGTTATCTGTACAAGTCTTGAGGAGGAATAATAACTGGGAGACTTCTCACATGTTTTTCAATGAGGTCGATGCAGGGCTGCAGGTCGAGGCCGAAGTCGATGAAGCTCCACTCGATGCCCTCCCTCTGGTACTCTTCCTGCTCCAGGATGAACATGGTGTGGTTGAAGAGCTGCTGCAGCTTCTCATTGGTGTAGTTGATACACATCTGCTCAAATGAGTTCAACTGCAAGAGAGAATAAGAGAAAATATTACTCGAACGTCAGATAATTAAAAATCTGCAACTTTCGTCAGAAGCCCTCTACGCCTGGAGAGTGACGGGGCTGCAGACTTCATCATATGGTGTTACAGGGACACTGTTAAAGACCAACACAGGACAACCCCACAGGTCTGCCTGTTGCCCATTCATTTCTATGAGGAATTTGGTATCGACTTCTGCTTGTGAATTAAACCCACATCTTTTAATCAAATTAAACTTTGACAACACTCTATAGCATGCAGCATTAAACCGGCTCCTGTATTGCTGACGCAAACAGAGTGGCTGAGCCCCATCAGAGTGCTCTCACAGAACTAGAGTTACGATGCATAACTATCAATCCGTCAAGCCCTGAACAGCTCACCTCAAAGATCTCAAATCCAGCAATATCAAGGATGCCAATGAAGGAGGCTCCCTGTCTCTTGGTCTTGTCCAGGGCCTTATTGATCCTCAAGACCAGCCAGCGGAACATCCTCTCATAAGAGGCTTTGGCCAGAGCCTCGATAGCAAACTCAGCCTGCTCCTGGGTCTGTGCCTTCTGGACATAGTCCCTGCCAACCTGCAAAAACAAATACTCTGTCATCCTGCAGTACTAAAGTCATAATCATAAAAATAAGCAGACAATTGACAAAATCGCTTTCATTTAATTTGGATGAAGAAACTAATTTTACACCATTTTCAAACAAAAGAAAAAATGTCCCGACATTGCATCCACAAACTGACAGACAAAAAAAAGGTGGAAATTTGCATCAAGCAAAGACACAATCATGTTTCCATTGCCATGCAGACCTTGATTCTGGGAGACAGGATGGCTCGTGTGAAGTCGGTCACATTGATACTCAGCAGGTGACACACTTTCTGGGCAGCTGGGGGTGAAACATGGGGGTCACATTGGAGGACGTGAAGGTGGATATTTGATGAATTGGGAAGGTTTGAGAAAATGCGACAGACAGCATGCGCCGAGGAAATGATGATGGTGGTGCGTCTGTGTAAATGAGCGTACCAGTGTCGTCGGGCATAGAGGCCTGGTCAGAGTGACGCTCTTTCTTGAAGCTCATGTTCCCCAACTGCAGCACGGCCGACACCACCTTCAGCAGACCTGACAGACAGACAGACGAGGTCATTGTGTGCTGCAGAGGAAAGAATCGCTTTCACACGTTTGATGATCTCACCCTACCAAAAACTCATTCTGTACATTAAGATATTTTAAAACAAACTTTAAAAGTTGACAGATAAAGCAAAACCTTTCGTTCTGTTTTGCATACAGGAATGTCACTGAAGTTGTTAGAAATAAACACAATCTTACTAGTATTTAAAACATCCACTTATATAAATAAGCTGCAGCAATTAGTTGATTAATCAATGGAAAATTAACCAGCGGTTTTTTGACGAGTAAAAATGCTGACATTTGCTGGTACCACATTCTCAAATGAGAGGAGTGTGCGTTTCCTCAAGCTCCAACAAATGTGTCAAATGCATTTTCTTCCTCAAAAAAATAAAATCAGCTTAGCATAGGTTTTTCTTTTTATAAGTATTTCAAATTCTGCATTGTTTGCGTCCATGTTTACTAGCTTGCAGTCTTCTTCCCAGTCTTTGCTGGCACATTGCTGGAGCATTACAGCCATCTGTAGGTCAGTGGAAAGGTATGAAACCATTGACGGGAATGTGCATCGCGTCACCTTTGCGAGCGTGCGTGTGCGCATATGCGTCCTTTTGCATGAGCTAAACAAACCGGGCACCCACCAATACTCCACAGGGAACCTTGGATTGATAATGAAATAAATCCTTAGTCACAGCCCTATAAACAAGTTTGAAAAAAAAAAAAATATATATATATATGATTAGGTACCAATTCTTTCCTCTTCTGGGACGCTCATGATCTGAAAGGCGTCCATGGTCTCAGTGAACATGTCCGTGTCCTGCTGGCCAGGTATCGTCACGTTTCCATTGGACAGGAAACGGTACTTGCTGTAATCCTCCAGACACAACTCAGCTAGACAGTGAAAAAGGGGAGAGAACCATTTATGAACAATTGACCATTTTAAGCTGAGAGATATCTGGCCGTAAGTGTTTATATGTCTGGAATCCATACAACTTCAGCCCCATTGTATTACAGACACTAATAACTGAACTGAGAAGCTCAGTTTTGAATATTGGTCGACTAAATCAGCTACTTCCCATGCATCTCTATAAGTTGCTTAATAAATGTACCGCTCCTGAACAGGTTCATTAAACGTATCCCAGTTGGACAGATTCCCGTTGTAATAACATGTCTCACAGCGCAGCTTGTCCCCCGCTCCACTGAGCATGTAGTAAAAGATGTGGAAGCTCCTCTCGTCTTTAGCTTGTCGGACGGCCCGAGACTTCTCCAGCAGATCTAGTAACATTTCAGTCAAGGACAATCATGCAAACGCAGCAAGACAACAGCATCTTTAAATGTATAGAAGCAAAACTGGATCAACCCAAATGTTTAGTAATAATGAGATTCATTTCTAAACTTGTTTGGAAATATGCACTAAAGGACAATTAAAAAAAACTGAGACTTACAGGACCTAAGGTTGCTCTTGCAGCTGCACTTTTACCCCACCTGGTGGCCCTGTCTTGTAGAGGATTCACAAGTCTATCTTACTGGAATTTACTGACATTATCCGTCTAAAATGATGTCAAGGCTCTGTGCCCCTGGTTTCTATCACATATGGGTTGAGGGAATCTCTTATTTGCACTTGGGCCACCTAACAGGTTAATCCTGCAAGTAGCATATTTTTAAAAAGGATGCAAGTTTCAATGTTGGCTCCAACAATGTATCCGTTGACATCAAAGTTGATCCTGATGAATTTTCCCTACAAAAGAAAACAAGTTTAAATAACTTTGATATGCAGTACTAAAATGAAAAACATTTTTTAAAAAAAAAAGGACCTATTTTCACAGTCAGCTTCTCTACATGAACACAAAATAGTCTGCCAAAGTTTCAAAGATTTGTGCACATTTTGTCTGTGCCCTTCTCACTGGTTGAAGTGGGCGGGGTGTTCAACTCAAACCTAATAATATCTAATGCTGTTTATTTGGAGCGGTGCTTATTTGACATGAACGTTATGTTATTCAGAAAGCAATTAAGTTCTCAGGGGCTTCGATTCGTTTTCTTACAAATCTTGAAGAGTTGTCATTCTTGACGGTCTTTGCGTTGCCGAAGGCCTCCAGGATGGGGTTTGCTTGCAGCAGTTGTTTCTCTAGTTCCCCCTGACGGAGAGGACACAGTGTCAGAAATTATAAGCAATAACTTATTTATCATGACTCTAAGCTGCAAATTAGTCAGACAAGCACAGCTTAAACAAAAAACAAAAAAAAAAAAAAAAACCCACACACGGCATTTACTTGGAGCCTGCAATGGCTTCTAAAAACAAACATTTCAGGCTGCGTTTTAAAAGCAACTACCTCAGAGGATGTTGTCATTGCCCAATCAACCACCCACAAGCACATACTGAATCCTGCACATTCCAACATGCATACCAGCAAGCCCACTCAAGCAAAGATAAATAAAAAAAATTTAAAATAAACTCTTGTAAAACCATCCCTGTCCATGCAGGCACAAACAAGCCGGTTAGCCAAGATCACCCCAAACAACCTTCACAGATACAAACTACTGCATAATGATGAAATCGGGACTGACCATATTGAGAATAAAAAAAGCTGTCAGCCAATACGGCTTTAAAACTAGAGGCACACAGACGAGGTGCATTTCAGAATATGGGACAAACCTCAGATAAGTTTACTGCTCAACTACTCTGCTGTGTTGACGTCGAGCAGACAGGTCTCTTCATCCTCTAAACCCACACCAGACTATTTATAGTGGATGGAAAACTTGGGTTTGCATTTTACAACAAACTTATGAGATATGATGATAACATTGATACCACTTTCATATCCATATGCTAAATATGAAGCTAAAGCCAACAGCTAGTTAGCTTAGCATAAAGACTGAAACCAGGGGAGAATTGCTGGCCTGCTTCTGTCCAATGATAATGGCACAAAACACAAAGTGTTAAATGTCAAATTGGGTTTTAAGGGGCTAGCTGTTTCCTACATTTCCAGGCAGTATGCTAAGCAGCTGCAAAAATGTCCCATGTACCTGCCTAGGGACGGGATTATGGGGGGGGGGGGGGGAAGAACAACAATTTGCATAAACCTGGTACATTACATAATAGGTAAAGGTTCTTTGTGTAATGTCCATGTCTAAAAAGGAATAGTTTCTTTATTTAGAGTGGGCTATGTTCAAGTAATATTTTAATGCATTTCCTCCAAAACCCAGACAAAACAACGTTTCCCGTTAGTAGAGAAGTGCATAAGGAGTCAGACACCATGCATATGGAGTCAGAGAGATGAACTCACATGTGATAAAACTGCATTGCCCTAGAGAAGAGGTGAAAAAAGGACAGAGTTCAACATATTTCATACCAACTTCAGCGCACACACATTACATATCTGCAGAGGAAACCTGGTGTCACCTGCTGCACCACGAAGTAGTGATACATCTAACATTTCTTGTGAAACAACCTCCATATAAAGAGTACAAGCAGACACATTCATTCTGTTCCACTTTTACTCTGAGGTGGTGAGGCAGGCATGTCGAGGCCTGAAAGAGGAATGCACAGTCGTCGCTATCAGGTAGACTGCTTCACAGAGATGGACCCACATGGATATCAGGGGAAGAACAGGGAGGAGAGGAAAGATAAAGGGGGTTTCCATCCAGATCCTTCAGACGAACCATCAGGACAGAGTCAGGAAGAGGGAACGAAAAAGAAACGGTTACGTTTTTACTGACCTGCTCTTTCTTGGACTTGAAAGATGAGGCAACATGGGCGAGATACTGAATGACTTTCTTGGTATTTTCTGTTTTCCCTGCTCCCGATTCCCCACTGTAGAGACAGAAAGATGTAGACACAGAATATGCATCAGAGAAGTTAGCACACTGAACATTATGAGCAGGCATTAAAAGAGACGCATTACACAAGAACAAAGACATGGTTTGCAATAAAAACGACTTTTTTCCTCATAGCCGATATAAATACAAAACAAGAAAACTGCTTCCAAGGTCAAGAACGAACTTCGAACATATTTCTTTTACCAAACACGGGTGAGAAAATCAGCAAGTGCTCATAAAACACTGATAACTTTAACATCTACAATTCAATGACAACTTGGCAAATGTAATCTGCTGATAATCATGTGATAAAAAGCCACTAAATTAAGCTAAAGGTGAGATTGTTTTGTTCAGGTCTTGAAGGAAAACTAAATTCAAGCTTGATCCTACAACCAACAGGCATCTGTAGGAATCGGTGCAAAAAAGGAATCAAGGAAAAAAAAAAAAAAATGCTGTTCACTTTTCTAAACAAAGCTGTTGTGAAGATGCCAAGAGGACAGAGTGACTTACGTGCAGAGGATGGACTGGTCCTCACGATCTGAGAGGAAGAGAGAGGAAAAGTCATGACATTACAGACAAAACCATGGCAGCTGAAGTGACGCCCAGTAATAATACGACATGCGATTGTTTAACTCTTCAGTTTCTGTGGCATGCGAGCCATGTTGAGTTGATTAATACACTGATGAATAGATTCTCTGGATCCAGCTACTCTAATGTGAGGATTTGTTTTTCGTTGTTTACATCATTGTGAATTAAAAATCTGAGTTTTCACCCTACGGTCAAAGAGGCACCCTGGGGCTTATTTGTACTGTAGCTGACACACTGTTTTCTCTTAAACTCTGTTACCCTGCATCATGCTCCTGTAGGCCGTGTCTGTGATGGCGTAGATGTGAGGGGGCATCTCGTGTCTCTTCTTGCCCTTGTACATGTTCACTATGTCCTCGGAGTAGATGGGCAGGTACTTATATGGGTTGACCACCACACAGAAGAGACCAGAGTACGTCTGGGTAACACAGAAGTTAGTTAGTGTGAGAGAGGAGTGTGAATGCAACCACTTAAATAAACATCTGCCACTACGAGGAGACCCGTTGCATGAGGATATATACAAACATGCGTGTCCACCCAAACTCACATAGATGAGCCCAGAGTAGTATCTCTCCTTGAGGTTGTGCAGCACCGAGGCCTCGTTCAGGCAGGTGAGCTCCGCCATGTCCTCCGCCTTGCTGAACTTGGGTGGGTTCATCTTCTGGATGTCATCCTTGTTTACCTTCACCTGAGATTTACAGAGACAAGACAGCTGTCAGAAGGACGACCTAAACCAGACCACGACTGCGGAAACACGTTTGTTAAAAGTACATTTTGACATCGATGGTGAAATGAAAATGCTGGCTCTTTGCCGGTCGTCAACAAATTAAAAGAAACAAACAAATTTCGAAAATAGAAATTATCCACTTTCACCTTCTTGCCAGAGTCGGTCAGCTCCACCATGCACTCCTCTCCCTGCTCCTCCTTGACAGAGCCGGGCTCGAAGCCCAGCTTCTCAGAGGGGACCCACACCAGCTTCTTGGTGGCCCAGTCGGCCTGGGCCAGAGGGGCACTCCCCCCACTGCGGTCCCCATAGAGGAACTTGTCTGCGTCCGTCATGGTAGCTTTAGGACAGAGCAAGAAAACATTTCAAACCAACATGAAGCCATTTGTGTAGAGTCTGACCTTGGGAAGTCAAATAAAAGATATTTCACTGTGATCATTATTGCTTTAGTGTAGATGGCTTCCCCATGTGAACTAAATATTTTTGATATGACGGAGTGGAAGTGGGCCATCAGTTTATGCCACGGCCATTTCAGATTCTCTACCATTTTGCATTCTTTGTTCAACAATTTTTTTCACAACATCACCAACACATTTAATTAATGAATCCATAAAAACATGGAAATGACAGCGCTCCCATCCCAATCAACCAGCATTGTCATGTAGGATGCGAGTTTCCAAATTTTGCACCTAAAACAAAGATGAACTGGGAATTCATTTTGTAGTAATTTGTTGCCAATATTCTTATAGGTGTGGCCAACAGGCCTCAACATAGACAACCTAAAGTGTTGAATTTTGCGTTCCTACAAAGTTTCATGGTACTAAACTAACAAAATGGTGCAAAAGAGTCATGATCAATTCATATGGTCATAACTCAGTCATCGTTTCATGAAGAATCAGGATTCAGGTGTTCTTTTAAACCAGTGACACCAGCAGGCAATCATTACTGTCGATTACTTATGTATTTTGTTGCAGACAAACACTCCATCATGGAATGGAGGCCCGCCCTCTCTCCACTCATATTCTGTCATTTCTATACTTTTGAAATCGGATAAAAACCAAAACAAAAAAGGTATATCTATTTTTATATACAATTGGAATATCTAAACTTCTCTATAGTGTTGACGTTGTATTGTACTCAATATTGAGAACATTTTGCCTGGCCTCAAATGACATCCGGGTAGACAAAACAACTTTTCAATGTCTCATGCAACAATGTACAAAGCAAGAAGTAAAGCACACCGTCTTTAAACCACAAAGGCTGCTTGTCATGCAACTGAAACCGCCACTCATCGTGTGTCATTCAACGTCCGAGTTGAGTCTAGCACTAGAATGACTTCAGGCTGTCACTATAACGTATCAAACACATTTTAACTGGTATGTGTGAGAGCAGACGTGAACTCTTCAAGGCCATGAAATGCTCTGTCAGAAGGTAACAAGAGGAATAACACAGGTTTGGGCACATTACTACAACCACCGCAGCTGTTTCACTGTTTTATTACGACAATGCAACATCTATACCTATGACTTATAACCCTACCTGTGCATGAATACAGACAAATGTAGGGAGGATGGTAAACAGTCACTGTAGCAATCCAAATGTTTAGTTCAAACAAACTTGTTTAGTTTCCTTGCGAGTTTATTCATGACTCGAGTCTCAACACAGTCCACATAATTAGTAACTCATTACTGATCTCTACAGTGAGACACCCGCTGTCCACATTTCTACCTGTCCGTCCTCCATTACCTGTCTGACCCACATTCCTTCCTCACCAGCTCACTAAAACACAGAATTCCACACATTCCCGACTCCTTCTCCCACTCCTCATTATCCACAACCCTCTCTCTAGAGCCACAGGTAATAAATGTGCAGATATTACATATTCGGCATCAGGAGAGTGAGGCTGGCTCTGAGCATTTAAAGCCTCTAGCAGTGAGAGTTATGTAAAAGTGCTGGTGGAGGTCGGCGGAGGGATGCACTGCAGTCAAGAGCGACAAGGGAGGAATGTCATGAGCAAGTCTGGACAAAAACGGAAATGTTATTCTTCACCAACCACACCCTGAATAAGAAAAAAGGAATAAAAAAAAAAAAAAAGGAAGATACCATCAAAAAGATAGTCCATTACCTCCATTCTGCCTTCACCAACTAGTTGAACAGATTTCGTATTTATGAGATCGTCCCCTTGCATCATCTCATTTTCAAGAGGGTCCGACCAAATCTTTTAACCTGTACACCCTCTATCCTTAGACCCCTTCACAACAACTATTCCCAAAGGAAGTGACTGCAAGTTAAAACCAAGTAAAGACTTCTCTTCTCAATCAAAAGGTGATATTTATACAAATAGAAATGTTATATATGAATGTTTGTACAGCAGGTAGAGGATGGATGATGACAGAAACAGCTGAGCATGTGAGTTTATAGAGCGAGGGATAAAGGGATCAGTGTGCAGGGTGTCATTCGTGTCCCTCTTAAGTTCATTAAGTGCTCAGACTCTTGAACATCAGTGGGGGAGGACGACGAGGAACGCAGTCGCATTTCTTCTGGTTCTTTCACGCAGCACCAAAACTGCAGCAGAGCTCAGACAAAACTAAGAGCATTCACGTATTTACAGCAACTATACCGTGTCCTGAATGCACCATCAATACTGAAAAACCATTAACGCAAATAACCCACACAGAGGACTTGTGACATTCACATGCATGTGGCTTCACTGCTAAAGCTATCCATGGGCTAACTTCCTCAGGAAGTTACACAAACTCTGCCTCTGCACAGTCTGACACTATGTGGTTCAATATGACGAGACAAACCGCTTCAATCTTCACGGCCACCCTTCTGTATCGATTGTCGTCATTCAGAGTATCCACTACAACCCAAAAAGCTCAGGATGAGGAAGTTAGTCTTAGTGTCTGACTGGGAGGGTTTCATGTAAAGACAATCGAAACTACGTCTGGAGACAGAATCACCTAGTTAACCTCAGCGCTCCAATTGTCTGCGTGAGCCTGTTTAATCCGCCTCTCCTGTGTTCTTATCGTGCACGTCGGCAACAGCGTCTCCAGACTCCTGCTCTCTCCTGTTCTTGGCTGCCAGTCAAACCACACTTTATCCGGGCTTCCGTGGCGCTTGCCCAACGGAGAGAGCACAAGCCCAGGCCATCTGCAGCCGGTACCAAGGCCTGTGGGGTGACAATGTTGTGGCACTGACACATTAGGGATTAGTCAAAGTGAACGACGAGATGATTTTGAGGTGGATTGGTAGATAGAAGCTCTGTGTGCACGCTGAAGAGAAAAAAAAAAAAAAAAAAAAAAAAAAAAAAAAAAAAAAAAAAAAAAAAAGGTGATGAGGAATGAGGAATTGTGGTAGAGCTGTCTCATTTCCGGGCTGAACCAAAAGAGGAAGACTACATTTTGCAAACTGTTTTTTTACAGCAAGTCATGAGTAGAAACATGCCCTTAGCTAGAGCCATCTTGTCAGACATAACTCCTCCTCCTCAACACAAAGCCAAGTCCTCTTTTGTGACTGCATGTCAATTTTGTATCCCGAGGCGGAGACACAGCGGCGGCAGCAGCAGCAGGGTGTGTGCAGTTAGTTTTGTGAAAGATCATCTCAGGGCTCACCTTACAAACAAAAGTGCACTGCAGGACCCAAACTAGGTCAATATGACAGATGAAAGTCAACACAGAATACATGAGATCAAAACAGGAATTTTCATACAACATCCTGGTTTTCCCTGTCAAGTTGGATTGCGTCACTGTTCGTATGATTATCATTATTTCCTGGTAAAATAATTAAATTAAACATGCTACCAGTCCTACAATTTAAGATTAAAAAGGTGTGTTTATACAGGTAAAATAAACCCAACAGCATTCATTTCACCTTTACTTTACAATTAAACCGGGTTTAGCCACCTGTTTGATTGGAAAGTGATATGCATGTACCTTGTATATTCCTTATGAAAACATTACTATTTGATGTTACTGATTATACTGGTGGCTGTTTGTCTTGTGAGCGTCATAAAGAGAAGTGACTGTCAGCTGTGGGTTCATGTCACAGCAGCCTTGACTCAGCAAAAGCACCATAGAAATGTTTAAATAGCCCATCGCATAACATATAACACAAATAAATCAATATTCGGAGACAACCAGGTGATAACTGAGCATGCGCGGGTTTAAATGGCTCATCTGTGTCGCCTGATGAAAACACCTGGGCAGATTTTAAACAAAAAACATTTCTACTCGTTTTCCTTGAACTAAAAACTATCTAAACTAAATGTATGCTGCTCAAAATGTTAGTGCACACAAGAACGCCCATATGCTGAAGAAGACACAGTTAATACCACTCAGCTGTCTGTAATATTAACAATAATGAGAACACACCTGGTTTTCAATGGCAGGCACTGTGCGTGAGCTCGGGTCGTCTGTTCCTGTCCGTGTTTGCAGCAGCAAAGTCCCTTTGAAAGACACTTTGTCCACTAAACAAGAAGCCTCGTCTCTGTCATCCGCCGCGTCTCGACGCTCTCATGTGGTCCAGCTGCTCTTTAATCCGCCCAGGTTTATTTGCAGGTAAATTAAAACGCCCCGCCCCCCGCGGTCTGTGGTGCGTTCAATAGCTCCACATGAAAACCTGGAGGTATGAGTTGTCGCTGCAAAGTGCCTCCGAATCAAAAAGTTGATGCATTGTTTTCGCGGTGCAGATGCTACTTTACGTCAGCTCAAGATGGGGCAAGTTGTGCATTTGTGATTCATTCATTTGGATACATTTATGGAATAGAAAAACTATTCTCATCACTTCGTTAGATGTTTTCCTGGATGTACTGAAGGCAGCACGGAGTTAACTATCGTGCAATATGCTCACTTTCACCTCCCCTTCACTGATGGAGATGTGTGATCAATAATAATAATTCATAGGAAAATAAATACATTCAGTATTACAATTGAAAAAAGTGGTCAACTAATGCTTTAAGAAGCTACAATTTTGGTAATTGGTTAATCATTTCAGTCATTTATCAATCAACAATGACATTCTTTGTTTACATCTTGGTTTTGGAGGTTTGGTTGAATCAAACAAGCAATCTGAAGACTCAACTCTCGGAACGTGCAAAAGACATTTTTTAGTAAATGACTAATTGATTAATAACAAATAAAAACTGATTCAACTAGTAATTAGGTGCAGCACTATTCTGAATAAATATGTATGCATATAGCTTTGCAAATATTTCTCATGATAATATATTTGCTCTCAGATATATCTGGACACCTAGTGTGAAGTTTAGACATCCCTATTTTCAAATGAAAATTTGCACCTTCAACAAAAATAGGAACAAGAAACTCAACGCTGTAAACTATAAAGGGGTTAAGTGTTTATATGTTGAGATATGTTTACTTTATTGGAAGAGAGTCAGTGATTATCTGTTGTACGAGAGTATTGTATGTGTGTGTGTGTGTGTGTGTGTGTGTGTGTGTGTGTGTGTGTGTGTATGTGTGTGTGTTTAGGAATGCAGAGCCCTGTCTGTACCTGCAACAGGGGCAGGGGTGTGGCACTGCTGGAAATATGACACAAAACACAAAACTGGCTGCAGAGAGGAAACAAATGTAAAGAGGGCCAACTGGCATGGAAGAGTATGTCCATATTTATGTCTTAATGGTTCTAGAGACAAGGCAGTGGGTCTAACGTCAGTGAAGTATGTAAAAACAGTGCAGTTCACAGTAGTGAAACACACGACTTCTTTGCAATTCTGGTATTGTGTTCTCTCTGTAAAAATACAATTAAAAGAGTAACTTACAATCATTTCAGTCACATAAGCAAAAATATAAATGAGCACATAATCTCACCAAAACATGCCCCAAAACCAGGGGGAATATCTACCTGCACTTTGCCTCCCATCCACCAATGAGCTGTTGGTTTAATTTCCTACCATATATGGTCAGAGCGAGGAGACAGAGAAAGAGGTGGAGGGGGGCGTGGTCTATTGTTGGTTTTTTTCAGTGCGGGTGTAAAGTTTCTTCTTAAACCCTGTCATTACCCCGAGCCCCGGTTCTCCTGATCTGTCACACATCAAAGATGCGCGGATAAAAATGTAGGGCAGCGTGTCGCAGCATGAACGAGACAGAGCAAACACACACACACAAACACACACACTGTTAGCATTGCAAGGTGTGTGCTTACACTATGTAGGCAATACAATTACACAGAAATACACATAAACTTTATATTATGTTGTATGGAGAGGATGAATGATTTTAATAACCAATAGCGCATTCAATGTGCATATTGGCATGCAAGTATTGTTTCTATTCATTGTTCAGCCTCCATCCTGCTTCAGATACAAAAGCCTCCGACCTCTCCTATATTGTATGTACAGTTAGTACAAGTGTTTCCAAATATATTAAATATTACAGACATATTTACATACTCAGCTACTTTAAAAAGCAACTCAACATTTACACTCCTCAGAGCTGCCGGCTTCTCTTCTTTTGTGTTTGAATAAAAGGAGTTCACTGGCTTTTACCATAATTCACCTCAGTCAGCAGTTACCACAGAGGAAGAGTTTTGCTACCATTCTGCAAATTCAGTGCACATCTTTCTGCCTTTAAACAGTTAACGTCCTGCAATACGGTGTTTAAATGTGCACACTGTGAAAACAAAGTGTCCATCCGTAGCTCTACTCTTTCACTCGGTCGTCATCCTGTTGGTTCATTTCTGCAGCCACAGGGCAGTCTTCTCTTACACCACCTTCTCTTACACCACCTCACATATGAAGCAGCTTCCTGCTGCTCCCTTTATCACAAGGAACTGACTCACTCTCACACACACACACACACACCTCATAATGAGCTCAGTGTAAGATGACAATATTTTCTGTATCATACACACGTCAACAGTGTGGATACCATTAAAAAAGTGCTTCAAGTTATTTCAAACATGTATCATCTGCTGTTGAGGAAGCTTTCAACGAGGAGAAGCAGCAGAGTCGAGTCGAGTCATGTCAAGTCATGCTGGTAATTGTGGTAAATTTCACTGAGGGGGAGAGTGCAGAGGCCGTAACAGGAAGAGAGGTGGACTGTTGTTAAGAGTATAGGTCTGCATGAGTTTATCCTGACGTGTTTGAGCACATCGGCCTGCTTGTGTTCGGCGTGTAGAAGGCAGATTTGACCTACAATGACTTCACCTTATTTTAGGGGAATGGGACAACACCCGTCCACACCCAGTCCATCGATCACACCTGCTGCCCCACTAAAACACTTCAGGGATTAGAAGATGTTTCACTATTTTCCTCTGCCTGTGTTGGTGACAAGCTACACCGACCTGTGCCCACATTTGGAGCATTTATGAGCTGCAGGTTCACAGTTTTAGTAATGCCGGTAATATTTATTAACTATATAAAATAAATATTTATATTTGTTTATCGTATGGGGAAACAAAAACAGGAAATTAAACTGTGTTTCTATTGAAAGTCTGAGAATATTAAATATAGTCAATATTATATCTGTTTATTTGTAATGAGTGCTATACAGCCTGTAAAACACTTCATGTAATCTATAATATAGTCAGTATTCTTCTACATATTCATACACATGGGTTTACGGCTTCAAACTTAATGAAACCCTCCTGCTGGGAAAGAAAGACAAAATGACACCAGGACACATCAACTTTTTATGAGTTTTTATTTATTTATTTATTTGATTTTTAAGTGTTTTATTATTTTTTTTTCTCCAAAAAAATCCTGAGGTATTCACAATATAATGGCATTTATTCTTTTTGAAATGAGGCTGGGGGAAGGGGGATAAAATACAGTCAAAACGCAAAACAAAAAGAGGAAAAAGCAAAACAAAAAGAAAAGGCAGTTAAGCTGTGTCGATTGATACAACTGTCGAGACGATAAATCCATGATGTCGTACATACAAGAAGCTTTTGAACTGCAACAACGGAGACTATAGTCAATCCTTCCCCCACCCTGCAAACTAGCAGTCATGCAATCTAGATTGCATTTAAAAAAACAAAAAAACAAGCAACAAACCTCAATGATGTTTCAAAGCAGGCGTGTCCCACCTCGCTAACAGAGAGTGCAGGTTAATAACAAGCCAATCAGTCCACTATCATAGTAGTTATCATCAGCTGGAATACCTTCAACTTAAAACAACAAACAAA
>NW_022280113.1:365509-368047 GCF_004355925.1 Anarrhichthys ocellatus
GGGGGGGGGGGGGGGAAGGACATGACACATTAGAAACAGAGAAGAGAACAGAACGAATGGCACATTACGTTTTTCGCCCGAGGCCAGCATGCCAGAAGGTGCAAGATGATGTGTAATCATGCATTCACTGACTCCACCATTTTATTGGTTTAAAGCTGTTGTGCACCAAAAGGTGATCATGTGTTATTACTTGTGCTTTATCACCTTTTTTTTTTTAAACACATCTCAATGTTCTATTGACGTATAACATATATATATATATATATATATATATACACACAGTTGTGTGAAAAAGTGTTTGCCCCCTTCCTGATTTCTTATTTTTTTCACACTTAAATGTTTCAGATCATCAAACAAATTTAAATATTAGACAAAGATAACACAAGTAAACACAAAATGCAGTTTTTAAATGAAGGTTTTTATTATTAAGGGGGAAAAAAAATCCAAACCTACATGGCCCTGTGTGAAAAAGTGATTGCCCCCTAAACCTAATAACTGGTTGGGCCACCCTTAGCAGCAACAACTGCAATCAAGCGTTTGTGATAACTGGCAATGAGTCTTTTACAGCGCTGTAGAGGAATTTTGGCCCACTCATCTTTGCAGAATTGTTGTAATTCAGCCACATTGGAGGGTTTGAGCATGAACCGCCTTTTTAAGGTCACGCCACAGCATCTCAATCGGATTCAGGTCGGGACTTTGACTAGGCCACTCCAAAGTCTTCATTTTGTTGTTCTTAAGCCATTCAGAGGTGGACTTGCTGGTGTGTTTTGGATCATTGTCCTGCTGCAGAACCCAAGTGCGCTTCAGCTTGAGGTCACGAACAGATGGCCGGACATTCTCCTTCAGGATTTTTTGGTAGACAGCAGAATTCATGGTTCCATTTACCACAGCAAGTCTTCCAGGTCCTGAAGCAGCAAAACAGCCCCAGACCATCACACTACCACCACCATATTTTACTGTTGGTGTGATGTTCCTTTTCTGAAATGCCGTGTTACTGTTACGCCAGATGTAATGGGACATACACCTTCCAAAAAGTTCAACTTTTGTCTCGTCAGTCCACAGAGTATTTTCCCAAAAGTCTTGGGGATCATCAAGATGTTTTCTGGCAAAACTGAGACGAGCCTTTATGTTCTTTTTGCTCAGCAGTGGTTTTCGTCTTGGAACTCTGCCATGCAGGCCATTTTTGCCCAGTCTCTTTCTTATGGTGGAGTCATGAACACTGACCTTAATTGAGGCAAGTGAGGCCTGCAGTTCTTTGGATGTTGTTCTGGGGTCTTTTGTGACCTCTTGGATGAGTCGTCGCTGCGCTCTTGGGGTAATTTTGGTCGGCCGGCCACTCCTGGGAAGTTTCACCACTGTTCCATGTTTTCGCAATTTGTGGATAATGGCTCTCACTGTGGTTCGCTGGAGTCCCAAAGCTTTAGAAATGGCTTTGTAACCTTTTCCAGACTGATAGATCTCAATTACTTTGTTTCTCATTTGTTCCTGAATTTCTTTGGATCGCAGCATTATGTCTAGCTTTTGAGGATCTTTTGGTCTACCTCACTTTATCAGGCAGGTCCTATTTAAGTGATTTCTTGATTGAGAACAGGTGTGGCAGTAATCAGGCCTGGGTGTGGCTAGAGAAATTGAACTCAGCTTTCCAAAGATGTGATAAACCACAGTTAATTCATGTTTTAACAGGGGGGGGGCAATCACTTTTTCACACAGGGCCATGTAGGTTTGGATTTTTTTTCCCCCTAAATAATAAAAACTTTAATTTAAAAACTGCATTTTGTGTTTACTTGTGTTATCTTTGTCTAATATTTAAATTTGTTTGATGACCTGAAACATTTAAGTGTGACAAACATGCAAAAAAATAAGAAATCAGGAAGGGGGCAAACACTTTTTCACACAACTGTATATATATATATATATATATATATATATATATATATATGATTCCCCGCGAGACACCAAGAGAAACTGGCCTCGGTGAGCTCAAATAGTTCTTTCGCTACAGTCCTGCTATCTAAACCCTGCGTAGAATTTAACCGCCACATAAACTTTGTGTTTTTGTTTCCCCCGAAGCTACAGTTTTGTTTTTTCACCGATGTCCCGACCTCACGTTGAAACAAACAACGGTTATCTCGGAGCAGAAGCAAAACCGTTCTCAGGCAGCGAGGGACAGCACAGGGTTAGCCCGCAGCTTAGGAGGTACAGTTTAGGGATGTGGACGTCCACAGGTCGTCTTTAACATTGTTATAGTTTTTGTGGCAGAAGGCTGGCAGCTCTTCTGCGTCACCTGAGGATGGATCAGCCTGCAAGGGGAGAATCAGTTAGTGAAGAGGAGGACGGGGTTAGTGGGGAGAGGAAGAGCGACTCAGGCAGTCTTTGGCACAGGCCGCATCTCCAGAGTTCGGCTGGCTCCAGATGGACGGATGTGAGGACAGACAGGCAGACATACAAAACCCACAGATTCTCTCGCAGGCACCGCCTCCAGCTCACACAGTGATGCTGCAAAACGAAGGAGCATGGGGGGGGGGGGGGGGGGGGGGG
>NW_022280113.1:368147-368567 GCF_004355925.1 Anarrhichthys ocellatus
GGGGGGGATGCCAGAGGATGAATAACGGGCAAACAACATCAAACGGAGAGAGAGGAGAAATTCGGCCAAAACTGCATAGCACAGACTAAGCTGGAAGTCAGACAGTCGGTCAGTCAGACTCGGACAGGAAGTCCTCGGTCGCCACACACAGATAACAGAGGGAGAAAGAGCAGCCGGAGTGTTCACGGCACTCCTGCAGACGGACCAGTGGGGATGCTGGATTAGAGGCTGTGTCGGACAAAACACAACCCAAAACATCGTGTCGTGCAGAAAAAGCCGCATGCACCGTGATTCTCCGCTCCCGCAAAACGAAGGTTAATCATCAGACACACGTTCACACGTTCTCACACGTTCTCTCTCTCTCTCTCTCTCTCACACACACACACACACACACACACACACACACACACACACACACAC
>NW_022280113.1:368577-380322 GCF_004355925.1 Anarrhichthys ocellatus
CACACACACACACACACACACACACACACACACACACACACACACACAGTGAACATCAACGCACACCAACACTGCCCTGCCACTGGCACACACTGACAAGAGAGAGGAGTCAGAATGGAAAGATGGAGAGAGGACGTGACTTTCAGGGGAGGTTCGACATAACTGATGGGCCTAAATATCAGAAGTGGTCTCACAGACATGGGTTTAACTGCTGCCGCTCAGTGGAGGTTCTCATTCAGGAGTAAACTTCTCAGATAATGGTGTGAGAACAGGAATAAGAAACTAAGTACGTGTGCGCAAGTGTTTACGCTGGCTTGTTCAACGATGTGGTTAATACATGTCTATGACACCAACCTGGTCACCTGATGCCAACATAAATGACTTCTTAAATATTACTTGATTACTTAAAATACCATCTCATCAAGCTGGCTGGAATACAACATGCCCCTTTATTTGCTGGAGAGGGTAAATGCACTTTTACAGCCACTTGTTAAAGACATAAGACGACTTTTTAAAGCCTATTAATAACACTGGATGTAAGAAACGTGCATCAAAGTGTTAAAAAGACGAACGTGAGGAAAGGAGGGAAACCTGACTCGTGAAAATGTGATAACTGCCTGTGTTTATCTCTGTATTTCTTATTTTTTTGAATCCCATCAAAGATAAGGGAGGAGGGGATGGGAGGGGAAACGGGGGACAGGTTTATGCAGAGAGGTGCAGTGGCAGAGAGAGCGATGGATTGAATGATACCTGCACGCTGGGAAGGGGCTGGAGCAGGACTGAGCTGGATCACGATGACTAGACGGAGGGAAAAAAAATATACACACACGCATATTACTGCACTGTTCTACTGAGACAACCACACACACACACACACACACACTCCCACATAAAAAAAAGGGGGGGGGGGGGGGAACACACATTCTTCTTTATAAGTCCCTTGTTCTCAATAGGAGTGTACAGGATAAGCTCTTTCTCTATTCTATCTTTTTCTTATTGTCAATAAATGCTTTGAAAAGACCAAAATCAACGAAGCGATAGCGCGTCTTTCAATACTTTCCGACTTCCAAAACCATGTCTGTGGCATCAAGCCCCATGCCCACTGGTTGCTACTGAAGTCATGAGTCTTTAAAACTAAGTCACAAACATACTGTTGTAATTTAGAAGAAAAGGCTCAGTTATTTCCTTAAACAGCTGGGCACTGGAGTTTTTAGTAAACGTTACTCAAACAGAGGTACCTATTCATTTGTGGACGGTCTACAACTGCAGATTAATGCACATCTGGCGCTCCAGTGAGAATTTGTAGCAGCCGTATGGTGTACACCAGCTCAAAATAAACTGCAGTGCCCGTGTTCACTGTAATGCAACAACATCATTGCTGTTAATAGGGATGTTCCTCAACTCAGAGTATCTGCTCATACAGAGGACCGACTCGATACCAGCGGTCTCTTTTTCCCAGATTTAAAATTTGTATAACTTATTGCGTGGAACTTAACGGGGTAACTTTAAGTGAGGTAGCGAGGAATTGCTGGTGAACATTGAAAACACTGGATTTTATAATAACATTAAGACAGGAATATCAGGTAATACGTGGTTTGGGTCTATTCCTAAGATTAGTTGACAATGAGGAAAATACAGAATAGCAGCAGCCTTTCCTTTAACTCACTCACCATCTTACGAACAGCTCATTTAACCTCACAAAAGTGTGTCAAGATGGACAAGAAGTGGTGATCTGTAGGAGAGAATGATCTTTGAACAGTCACTGAGAGAACAGTGCTGCACTGGTAAGATAATGAAGAGCTTTCTGTTTATTCCGGTGATACATGTCAGTCAGCACAGGCATGCTGCAGACTCTCACACTGGAGACAGTTTTCCCCTCCAGACGGTTCGAGGGCCCAACGTGACACCAGCTTTTATAACATCACACTCACTTTAAAACTGTGGAGGACTTCATGACAATAAGTCCGCAGCAGACAGCAACGTGACTACCGTGTGTTAAGTGGTAGCTCATGTGGCAACATAACGTGTGTTGAACGTTAGCTAGATCTCATAGCTTCCACTAACCAGCGTCTGCTTTCTCAAGGGTCAAAACTGGCAGTGAAAACAATAATGACTTTGCTGCAGGAGTCACAAGCAAACCCGCTGCTTAGTAGTTTATGTGAGACTACAGATAAGCTCGAGATAAACGTCTCCTCCAAAATGTTTCATAAGTAGACTGAATAAGAACACTGGTCAGATGGACGCTGGGCCCTGCCACAGACTATCACTCAGACTGCTAGCTTGTTAGCCTAGCATGGTTTGACAGGACAGATACGGAGCAGATTTCAGGACGTGACTGCCAGCGAGACGTCTCGTGACAGCATATCATTTTTTATTTTTGTATTTTGCTTGACTCACTGTATAAACTATACCACTTGTGAAGTCAGTCATTTGACACTAAAATCTAGCGAGCCAGCTGAGTCGGTGTTTGTTTATGTAGCTAGCCTGTTAGCATGTAGTAGCTAGGAGCAGCATAACTCCTTCACTCCGCCTCTCCGGTCTTTCCCCCTGCTATTCTGCCCGTTACCGACTCCCCGGTAATCCCCGGTGCACACTCACTCGGCCTCGGACGTCGCTGCGGACTCATGTCGATGTTGAGGTCGATTCTCCGGCGAGCTTCTTCATTTTCCTGCTTTAGTTTCTCCTCGATTCGCGACAGCCTCTGTTCCAGCGACGACATCTTGAAAAATTGAGCACCATGTAGCTCTTAGCAGAGCTCTCGACTCCCCTCTCTGGCAGGCAGGCAGGATGGACCAGCAGCACGCGCGCGCACACACGCACACACACGCACACACACACACACACACACACTCTGACTGTACACACACGCACGCAGCATTAATGTGACCATGTTAAACCCATATAACAGAGTCATACCTTAACAATTAATAATTATCTCATTCAAGTGGGGTTATTATTAAGTCAGGGTCTGAAGAAGAAAATGGAAAGGTCCGGGTTAATTCATCTACAGTTCAGCTTTAGTTTAAATACTCTCAAGTCAAGGTCTACTTACTCACTCGTTCTGGAGCTTTCAAACATGTCATACTGTCCTCATCATACAGTTGAGTTTGCCTATTAACCAATGAGCTATTGATGTTTAAACTTTATATGTTGATGTTTCAATGTAGTGGCATTGTGCATGCTGGCTCACTATCGGGGCTTACATTGAATAGAACAAAAGCTAGTTTTAATGTTAGTAGAAACTTACCACTTGAAAATCTTTGAAAATGTCACCTTGGTCGCTGATAATGTGAATAATATCATTTCATATTCTCACAGTAGACGGGCATTTGAGTATTTTTCCTACAAAAACATTCAAAGAGTACAAGTACCTGTACAGCATTATTGATAGCAGACCGACATGGAATGCTAACACCAATGCTAGGTTAGCAAAGGCTCAACCACCTTTTAAGGAAGCTGTGGGCAGAACTATGCTGTTATTGTGTAATAATTAAGACCGTCACAAAGATCTCGGTACTTTTTTTGAACTTGCACCTGATGTCCTTTATCAATATCACAAATAACGCTTTTTAAGATGCTGATGCTTTATGTTCCATTATGTGCCCTCATACATGGTTGATGACGTTCTCTTGATTATTGTTATTCCATACGATTTTGTAAAAAGATGACATGATACGAACAAAATCCTCACGACTCGATTCCATTGAAAAGCTATCTGCATCTGTTCTCGTCGTTCCTTGGTTTGAATGAACACAGACAGAATATTCACTCCAGGTTCTCTTTATAAAATGCGTCATCTCATCCTCACACAGGGTTTTGTATTGTCAAACACAAGATAAGTAAAATCCACACCATCATACATACAGCTTCACAACAAACCTCTCCGGTACTCAGAGATGGTGACGTGTTACAGAAGTTTATTACCACTGGCTCATATTCTTCCAACACTGATCATCCTGTTTCAAATGATATTGTCCATTTAGAAATGAATTGCCAAGAGAACTTCGCTGGGACATAAAGCAGCACTCGAAGTGGCTGATCGTGGCTTCACTCGGATCTTCCAAAATAACTTCGATATCAATCTGTTGCGGCTGAAACAAGGATGAATTCATCCCTATGATGGAAACTCTGGAATGATCACAACGGATAGTTGGGAAAACTGTTGGTGGCTTAAGTCCTTAAAACACACACATTAAAAAAAAAACATTAGAGCCAGTGTTTGAGTTTAAAGTCGGATAAAAGTGTCTTGGAGGGAAATTACTTCCTTCATGTTCACAAAACTCTACGCATGACGATGACTGGATGAACGTGTCTCAAACCCATAACGGACAGACGCCATAATGTTACTCGTACATCAAGTCTTAGTGTTTTCTTTTTTCCCTAATTATAAAAAGAGTGAAATAACGTAACCTGCTTGCCACGTAGCTTTTATGCTGATGGTTGTGATTCTGTGTCTGCTACACCTGTTTTTTATCAAACTATGTATAACGCCCAGATATCCAATTCAAAAGTCTGTGGTGGGCATCCAATAATGCACAGAGGAGGCGACCGTCATAAAATAGGACTTCTTTACGAATTGCTTTTGTAACGTTCGTGGCACAAATTAAAATCCGAGCAGCACACATTTTTAAAAAGTAGTTGGTAGAAGTAAGAAAGTGTTTTTTTTTTTAACCCCATAGGTAACTCATAATTCGCCTAGCAACAGTCATCATAGACCGCTGGGAAAGCTTCGAGTACTAATTCACTGTTTCCACTAACGAGCTGATCCTCGTGTCTTCTGCATCGGGTCACTCTTCCTGCTGCTGTATACAAAAGGGCCACAAAATGGAAACAAGATGCTTTTCTGTGGATCAAATGCAAATGTAAGGCATTGTATGAGAGGCCTTGAAACAACCCCCCCCACCCCCCCACCCCAAACAGTCAACATCTCCTCTCACAGCTGCTCATGAACACACCGACACATAAGACGATGGGAGGAGGCATTTTAAAGGCTAATGTTTGTAAATATACACAAGTCACTGGTGTGTTGTACAATGATTGGAGAAGCGGGCCTTCGTTTGTCCAACATTCCACCCCGCCGGCTGTCCGTCCGTGCTTTTATTTGCTCAGTCCTCCATCTTTAAAACCCCCGCAGACACACACAAAAGAGACAGACTGCCTCCGGTTTCTCCGCATTCATTCACAGTGTAAATTGACGGCAGACACACAGTCAGCGGATGGTCAATGGAGAACGTCGGTCCCGCCGCCAAGCCTTTTGAAGCAGAACATTCCTCTAAGGTCTGTGAGCCCCCCCCCACCGGGCCACTAGCAGAGGTCGGAGATGTAGTCAAAGTCCCGGAAGCTGTCCTGGTCTTTGCGGGTGAGCACGCGAAGCTCACGTGGCGGTGTGAGCGCCGCAGCTTCGGTGGTGAACTCCTCGTCGAAGTTGCTGACGTCTTCCTTGCCGACAATGGAGGGGACGAAGGGAGGGGGCGCCTTCCTTTGCAGCAACGCCTCCCAGTCCACATTCTGGATGGAAACGGAGACATAATTAGAATCTGCAGGTCTGTTTTAGTTTTGTGTATAGTTTCCTTTAAAGTGTCAAAAAGGACAAGTAAAGCTATGTAAACACCGTCTTCCACCTCATCCACATGCGACGATCCAAGTGTGGAAAAACACGAATCGTGTATCTATCTATCTATCTCTCTCTATCTCTATATCTATATCTAATTAAACAAAAAACAGTGTACTTACTCTGAAAAAAGGCTGCTTTTTCACTTCTTCTGCATCCTTTTCACCAGATCCCAGTCTTCTCTCTGGGTTCCTCCTTAACAGCTGCTCATGAAAACACACACACACACACACACGTTGGTGAATAACAAGTTTTTCATGTGTACCTCGTGTTCATGGGTGATGAAGTCAGCAAGAGAAGGAGACATTGTTTCTTTGTGTTTGAGTATTCTTACCCTCCTCATGATGCCGATAGCCTCAGTAGACAGGAAGCGTGGATAGCGGACTTCATCATTCACAATGCTGTCAAACACCTCCTCTTCATCATCTCCTGGGAATGGAGACTACCAACACACACGCGCACAAAAGGTGGACACACAAAAGGTGGACACACAAAAGCACACTTGATTCAATACAATCCATTTTACAGATTTGAATCTCACAAATGAATATGCATTGACCACAGTCAACATGTTGTTATTGATTGTAAACATCCAGCTCTCTTTGTGAAAAGGAGCGCAGGAATATAAATAACCTAAGACTGAAGAAATTCAGGGCACTTGCAATAAGAATAATTCTTGTATTTATTTTGCTCTTGGCTGGCGTTGGGTATGATATATATGGTGTTTGATCCGTTTTTGGATCGTTTACAGCAGGGATACCATTTGTTCTAAATGTCAGGAGGCCAGTGGCCAGTTAATAAACATCAACATGAATAATATTTATCAGATCAAATTAATACACTCTTTCTTCTTTGAAATTCTTTATATTCAAATTAACTGACTCATTAACTTATTAACTAGGCCCATATGACAAATAAATCTAATATTCTACTGCATTTTAGGTGTAAATGCTTTGGTCACATTTGAAAAAGTTTCTATAACATTAACACTTAATTACTAAAATGTTGGAATGATTCATAAACACAGGCCGGACCCCTGTCAGAGGATTTGGAGAATCCTCCCCGTGGGCCATAAGTTGAGGATCACTGGTTTACAGTAATAGGAAACATATGGAGACAGTGGGATGATACTGGATGAATTAAATAAATTCATTAGTAAACTAACCACTTTGTAATGTGTGCTCAAACAAAGCTTCGTTCAGCTGTCACACCACACAGTGTAAGAACGTTGTGTATGCGAGTGTGTGCTAATCCTCACCTCTCCCACCAACATTTCATAGATGAGGACCCCCAGCCCCCACCAGTCTACTGCCCTGGTGTAGGATGTGTCCGTTAGGACCTCTGGGGCCAAGAACTCTGGAGTCCCACAGAAGGTACTGGTGCGGTCCCCAAAGCCCATTCCTACAGACACGAGGCAGAAACATGAAACCGTTTTAGAGAAGAAGAAAAAAGAGAAATAAAAATAAGCTCATCTATCAGTAACATCGATCTCCACCTTCTTTACACAGTCCAAAGTCGGCGATCTTGACATAACCGTCGGTATCTAGCAGCAGGTTGTCAAGCTTGAGGTCTCTGAATGAGAAAGAGCATTAAAGATATAGCTGAGAATTAGTGCGTCTTTGCAGTAATTCAACAAGCACAGCTGAGAGTACAGTTTAAAAGAGTTCAGTAAAGTCATGCTTCTCAGTGAGGCTTTTTAACTGCTAACATTAGCATGCTAATGTCTAGCAAGTATTATGTTGAGAGCTTCTCTAAACAGATTCAAATTGGATAAGTGTTGTTTTGTTTCTCTTCAGTAGACATAGATGTGTTTTCTACATCCCAACTATCACAAGAGGAAACAGGCTTGTGCGGCGTCCACTCACCTGTACACAATCTTATGGTCATGGAGGAACTGAAGTCCAAGAACTACGCAGGCTGCATAAAACCTAAAGTCAAACCAAAGAAACGTTATTACTGACCTGCAAGAAGAGGCGATAAAACGTTAACCCCATAATGAGTACAAAACTGAACAAATGGGAACAAAAATGGACACACCACTACGACTACTCCCATCGCCACCAGGTCTTTAATGTCAAAGTTGTAGGCTTTTGGTTTTGGTCACGTTTACTGAGAAGGACGAAACTGAACTGATTTATAAACCAGACTTTTCTTTCATTCCTCAAAAGGCCCTGCGCTAACGGACAGAATAATGGAAAACACCTGTGGGCTGTGAAGGGCCTTTAATGAGATTTGAATGTTTGTATTATATTCTATATACAGGGGAAGAACAAAATACTAGAAACACCTTTTAGTATGATGCAGTTCAATACAATACCACCGTTATAAGCGTCTTATAACACTCACATGCAAACATTGACAAATGTCTCAGTAAGACAAATTAAGTGGATATTATCCAAAGTTAAGATCATTTTAGGATCGAATGCACTTTTCACTTTTCCTGGACAGTGTTCCTTGCTTAAGAAACTTTGAGTATTTTGAGATTTAAAGTAATTCACACTTAAAAAGCCCTGAAAATGATTGAACTCGTCTAACCTGCTATCAGCTTTACGGGATATGCAAAGTGTGTTTACAGACTCACTTATCACAATCATTAAGGCTCCATTTAGCATCTTCTCTTTCTCAAACACACACGTATATGCAGATTTTACGTACACGGCTCGCGGCTCGGTGAAGACGTCTGTGTGGATGTGCATCATCAGGTCGCCTCCTGCTGTGTACTCCATAACGAAACACACGTGCTCTGGAGTCTGGAAGCACGCAAACAGGTTGACCAGGAAGGGATGGTGCGACAGGTTCACAACCTCAAAGATGCGCTTCTCGCACATTAGACTGCAGGGTGGGAGGATGAGGAGGAGGCAAAATAAAATGAACAAGAGAAGGAGGCGAGTAAGAGTGGAGGGGAGAGAGACAAAGAAGATGGGAGAATGCAGAAGATGAGAGAAAAATTAAGGATTGTGGAGAGGAGAGTAAAAAGATTGGAGAGAAAAATAAGAGTGTGTTTATTTTGGGTTGATGAGACACGTACACTCATCCCCCAAATGAACTGTATGGTGATTCAAGAGATCCAGTCACACACCTTTCCACCTCATCGCGAGCAACGATATCTCCTTTCTTCAGGGCTTTGATGGCGTACATTGTGCCCGTCTTCTTGTATTCTGACAACAACACCTGGAGACGAACACATGCAGCAACAACTCGGGTCTGTTTCAAAACGTACACAACCTGTACAGAGTGAACTACGGGCTTCTAGACATGCATGTTTACTGATTTAATGTGGAAGAGGAATTAAAACTCTCTTAAATGAATGAATGTTGTGCAATAAGGTCTGACCCTTTTTCAGCAGGTGTTTTAAAAACAACCAACAAGGCCTTTGGCAAACTACCTTCCCAAAGTGTCCCCTGCCCAACACAGCAATCAGCCGGAAGTCCTGGAGAGACAGAGGACCTTTCCTCTGCTTACTGGAGAGACGGACACACAGTCAGCAGGAACATTTAGAGTAAATACCAAAATACAGAAAACGAGATTGAAAATCTTATATGACAGCATCATTTGTCATGGCATACATCATTTATGTTTGTCATTTACAGCAGGGGTTTTATGTCAAAATGTCCTCCGTGAAAACAACTTATACAGACAAGTATAGAATATAAAGAAGAGTATAAACACACAATATCAGACTAAAGGACAGTGTTACAGTAATTATAGTAAAATATATATATGATGTGGACAAGATACAAAAAAGAAACTCATAAAGATACATTGTTCATGTGTGTACCTGCCAACAGATGGGGTTCGGACAGGGCACTCGGGGGTGAGGTCTGGGGGGGAGAAGGGCTCGATGACTGGCAGTCGGTCCTGAGGAGGGACATGCGAGGAAAGGGACACGAAGGAAAAGAGACAGACAGAGACACGAAGAGACAGCGAGATAATGGAGGTCAAGAGACACGATGGTGATTTTGTGACGGACGAGACACACAAGCAGCCTTCCAGGGAGCGGGGTTCGCTTTGCGTCTGTCTGGTGCAGAACGTGTCATATCAGCTGTGGGACAGGCGCTCACGTCATCAGACGAATGAAAGAGAGCTGCATCGTTGCTAAGTGGTTGTGTGAGGGTTAAAGATGCTGTGCACTGACACTATTAAACAGCATCTACTAGACGTGGGTTTAATTTCATTGCACGTCCATGTTTGGTTTTTAGGCACTTGTACTCTATTAAGTTGGATACATCGGAGCTTTCAGAAAATTCCAAATCACATTCACAGTACAGATGCGGACATGAACACAATTTACAAGTTAAGTTACGATGACTCTGATATGACATGACCGCAACATTATGGAAACGGCTACATTGAACAGCTGTTTCGGAGCACATCGAATGACATCTTAGCAATTTTCCCAAATGACTTTACGTCAAAATGTCTTGCTAGTTTCAAAATAAAGTCCAAACTTGACCTAAATTGTAATTATTATGGAGTGGATTGTGTATCATTACATTATTTACTGATTAAAGTAATATCTCAGTGTTTTCGTGGATCACGACTAAATATAGAGAGACCCTTCATCCCACAGCCAAGAGAGTGGTTTTACTACAATAGACCCCCCCCCCCCCCCCCCCACACACACACACCTCCCCCATTTCCCGGGCTTCCTCTCCCTCCGTCTGTCTCACCGGGGTGTTTGCGTCCGCGTCTCTCTTGAAATCGCCTCTTATCGGAGAGTCGCTGTCCAAACTCAGCTTCTCCAATGAGAACTCCCTGAAAAAACATTCACACAGACGCAGACAAACAGACCAACACGGCGATGCACACGAGACAAATGGACAGGGACAAACACAAGAGGGCAGTTAGACGAGGGGGCAGAGAAAGCATCACGTGCTTTACACTTTGCCAGGAAACACCAGGGGAAAAGGTTCGAGGAATGCTGCTGCGCTCGACAGAACAGTCTGATTGATGGCTGTCAAACGTGGATAAAGAGCGTCTCTCCAGTGCAGGGAAGTGGAGTGTGTGCATCTGTGTGGCTTATGCACTTTGTGTGTGTCTCACCCGGAGTTGAGTGTCTGGCTGTGTGCGTTAGGACTGTAGGTTCCCGAGTTGTTGACCGTGGGAATGGCGTTTCGAAGCAGCCTCACCCACGTCCCGATGTCCACGTTCATCTGACGAGCTCGAAGGAATGCCTTGCCTGGAAACGCACCAATAAACACACTGGAGTCAGCGACGCATGTCTGGCAGGGCGGAGCATTTCTCTAGAGAGAGTTTAAGGCGAACTTTGTAGATAGCTCGGATTACAATTTTAGATTTTAAAATTTTTTTTAAATTCGTGACTTGTTGCAAACTCTTTCTTTAACCTAAATGTTTAACATCCGTCTTTGTTACGTGAACATCTTTTGGACTATTATCTCTGTACATTGCACATATTCTCTATACTGTGAACTGTGATATTTTATTGTACATTTTTCTATTCTATATTTATTTTACTAAGCTTTTGCAGTAGGCCACTTGGCTGTGATTTTTTATTTTCTCTTAATATGTTTTAATTGCTTGTATGTGAATACCAATTTGGCCGTAAGATTCAGTGAAACAGATTCTTCTTCCTTCATGGTGTGTTCATTGTTTTTCAGATACTAGAAATCTTAAAAAGGGATGTAAAAGTCCCAAGGGAATTCATAACAGTCAGGAATACACTCGTGAAATTAAATCATATTCCAAAACCTCCTTGATCCTCATAAAGAGAGCGAGTAGTCCTTCACATCAGTGTCCAGGTTTTGGATGAATCGTTTCTCCTTTATGTGGTTTTTAATACCTCTGCTCTACATCTCGTTGAAGCGAAGGACTTCCTATCTTTGTTTCTGTAAGTGCTTCATAAATAAAGTTGTCATCATCATGAAGACGCGAGATGATTAATTCACCACTAGGTGGTGCTGTGGTCTAAAAGGAAATAGTGTCCCAAGAAACAGAAGTGTTTCTCTCCTTTTGTTCATTTTCTCATTAGGATAACGTTTCTGCACAAATGCTGATCGTTCATTTTAAAGTCTTTGAACTGTACTAAGACTGCAGTGTAGAAAGAAAATATTATTCCATAAATCAGCATATTTTTCTGTGTTTCCTCACCTTGCTGCTTAGAAAAGACCTTCTTC
>NW_022280113.1:380332-385351 GCF_004355925.1 Anarrhichthys ocellatus
GTGTGTGTGTGTGTGTGTGTGTGTGTGTGTGTGTGTGTGTAGTGTAGATGGGCATATTTGAATATCTATGCGTCTATTCATAGCACGTGTATTGACGGGTGTCATGTATGCAAAGACACCTATGTCCACCTTTGTGTGTGGCTGTTCCTGTTCCCATTTCGTTGTTACAGTTTTTGTCAAGGTGAATGCGAGTGTGTGTGTGTGTGTGTGTGTGTACCTCGGCCAGCAGCAGGCCCTGAGGCTCCAGCTCCAGCTGAACTCTGTGTTTCTGGTTGTCCAGGAACTCCTCCAGCTTCAGGTACTTCAGGGCACACAACGAGCGGTAGTCCTTCCAGTAGACTGCTATCTCCATCTCCCTCGACTGAAACACAAACACACAGCGGCACCCAACGGTGACAACAGCAGCGGCAGTTTTACTAAATGGATGATTAAATGCACTCAATGCATTTGTGTGTGTGCGTGTGCGTACTGACCCTTTCCAGCTCCACAGTGAAGGTCTGGTCCCAAGCCTGCTCTCCCACAGTCCTCCAGAGTGTCTGGCCCACAACACCATTATCCAGCTTCAGCACAGCACTCACCTCAGCTACACACAAACACAAACACACACATTCCTATTCAGAACCTGGCCCTTTAGCCCTGACCACTAAAAAAAACATGAACGCTACCGTATGCTCACGCTGCAATAATACAATTTAAGTATTGATTAATGATCGTCATTAATTTCCTCGGGGAAAGTGTAAGACCTTAAAAAAGCCGTCTGCTCAGGGTACTGAAGCAAGTCAGCTCAATTTGCTGATGTGGCTGCGCCATTATGTGCGAGCACTGACCTACAGTACCTAACCTCCCCAACCTAAAGTGACCGTGATAGTAATTTGATGTACTAAATATAGATTTGCTACATTGTGCTGTTTGTTTTACACTATTTGTGATGAGATCCACACACGCATTAATACGTCCACTTACACGAGAGCTCGTCTGTCTTGCTGGGTGTCTTCCCGCTGACCGAGCCGCTCCGGCCGTAGAGTCCCTTGCTGCCTCTCATGAAGGACCTGGTGTCTCCGGGGCTGTAGCAGGGCAGCATGACGGCTGTCCCTTTATTGCGACCGGGGACCACCTCCAACAACCCCACGCAGCCCAGCACCTGCACCTGTAAGCTACCTGGAGACACACAGGGGAACCATTCAGGCACAACCAACGACGAGGGCCAAAAACACCCAGAGGCCACATGAATATATTTGTGAAAAATTCCAAGACCGAAAAAATGTGTGATTTACAAATATTACGCGCACTTGCAAAAGCTTACGCCCTCTTCCACAAATAGTCACAGCACATTCACTCGCACCAGATACAATATCTCCCAAAGTCCTTGGTCTTTTTGCTTGACATTGTCTCGCGCGGTTTTGCTTTGTGTCAATTACCAGTGAGAGGCGAGGGCTTGTTGAGCGTGCTGTACTGGTTGTGGGGGTAAGGGGCGCCATGCCGAGAGGAGGCCAGGACCAGCTCCTCTTTGATGACACTCGCCTTGGGATGGTCCTCGGGCAGCTCTGCCAGACGCTGGTCCAGAGAGTCCCTCAGCAGGTCCAAGCGCTGAGACGCCTCGCTCAGACGAGACTGCGCCTGCAGGGCATCGACACAGAGCAGCATTAAAACACGCTCGGCGACCTTACGCAAGCGATTACCTCCCCATCCAATCTTACAGCCCGCACAATCCATCCCTGCTGTCATATTGTCACAATGAAAACAAGAGCATTGGTGTAACAATCCATTAGAAATGTCTGGTAAAGTGGCTCTAGCCCAAAATATACTGCACAAGAATACAGCTTAATTTTTGCTTGTAACGCCACGCTTTATGGCTGAAAGAACAGGGTGTGCGTGTGGAAGGGTTTGCAGGATGTGTGTGTGTGTGCGTGTGTGCGCGTGTGTGTGTGTCCAGTCTAACCTCAGACAGGGCTTTCTTGTCCTGGACCTTGCTGGCCCCCAGGAGCCTCAGCACATTTTTGGCCCCCTCAACGACAGCATGCTCCACTCTGTAGTGATGCCTCAGCTCTTCTATGCGCAGCTCCATCGCACAGTCGTCCTGGTTACCTGCAGTGTTTGGACGGACACATTGCATTAGTAAGTAGAGGACTTCACACAATACAGCTGAGGCTGTGATGCATTGAGACGCCGCATTCATCCAACCTGCAACTATTATTCAGTTTTATTCCATAGTTCGATGTTGGCAGGAGCACGCTGAGACAACGGACTTTTGTATTGGCAGCAGCGTGCAACTCCCCTGAGCATACGGAGTTAGGTTAATGCCTCGATGCATGTCATGCATTACACAAGAGCCAGACAAAGAAAACATTAGCAGCGCCCGGAGGGGGCCATCTCTGAGTGTTCCCCAGTAAACAACATTAACTTTAGTTCCAACCTCTCTTTCCAAATGGCTTTGTCATTCCCATCTCTAAAAGCATACAGAGCAATAACACAAAATATTCATTTCATTCTGTTTGTTTCCTTTTTTCTGAGATTTAAAATAAATCATATTGGATATTAATTAAGAAAAACAAACGAACGAGTGATAGCTCACATACTTAAATAAGATTTCATAGGATTTATTTTAGCAATAACAGCTTGTCCAGAATGAAATATCTTTAATATTTCCTGTTTTCGCCACCGGTTACAGCTACCTCTAATTAGAAAGACGTTTGAAATGGAAAGTGTACAATATAACTATATTATAATATCATTTAATTTATTGTTATAATAATTAAATAAAAATATAACAAATAAAATAATATTATAACATGAATATTTTAGTGAAGAAGCCACCTATCTGATCATGATAAAGTTAATAGAAAAAACGTGCCATCACTTCAAATGGTTTAATAAATAAAGACCTGCTTACAAGCTACAGGAGAAACATTACATATGTATGTATTATATATGTATTGTATATGTAGTCACAGTAATAATATTTTCAGTCCTTCACTGTAAACTAAAAGCCACTTCAAAATGCAACGAATGCCGCTGATGAAACACTAACAATTAGCTATTTCACCCTCTAAATGGAGAGAAATGATAACAGAAGCCAGATCAGAGCCGAAAGATAAGGTGCAATGCCATCAGTCTAAAAAAAAAAAAAAAAAAAAAAACATACTCGAGCTCCCTCATTTGGAAAAACAGACATTGGGGTCAGTCTCCGAGTTAAACCTGTGAAGCACAATTACAGCTAAGCGGTTAGCTTAATGTCACAGCGGCGGCCTTTCGCAGTGGGCGACGAACACAATGGAACACACAGACGAGGAGAGGAGGAGCGAGATAACGAGGACATTAGGATAAATAGCATTCACAAATATGTGCTTTTGACTTTGTAATGCCAGGTTAGTGAAGAGGAAGGACACAAGAACAAAGAGGAGTGATTAAAAAGATTATTTTTTTATGACTTATGGGTTGCTCAAAGCGCTGCATGCGACAGGAGGAGAGAGAGAGAGAGAGGAAAAAAGGGGGAGCCAGGGGTGGAGATGGATGTGGATGCTTTTATCTCCTAATAAGGTGTTGTGCCTGGAGCCCAGACCCTGCTAGATGACCCCTCCACCGGGTGTGGTGCCTGGAGACTGTCTGTGTACACTACACACACAACCCCTGTGTGAGTGTGTAGGATTTAAAGGAGAAAGAGAGAGAGAAAGATGTGTGACACCGGCACAAAAGAAGAAAATCCAAATGTTGAAGTATATTTAGAGAGTTACATTGAGGTTACCGTTACGGGAAATAAAATACCTGTGTAGAAAGACATGTTACAGTCAATGTATTTGCAGATAATAGAGGTTAAAGTTTAGCATTGCACTCCTGTAACACTGTCGGATTCACGATGAACAGTGTGAACAAAAAGGATCCACTTCGACGCAGCAGAACCGGTCGTTCTATCTTTGCCAAAACCGGCCGCGTACATCACCCACAATGCACCCAAACCACAGACGGTTTCGGTAAGAGATTCAGGTATGTTGTGCTTGACGCGGCTAACGTAGCCTCGAGTCGCTAGCTGGCCTCGGAGATGAGGAGCAGCTACAGAGGTCTGGTGAGCTCGCCTCTTTCTAACTCCACACCCTCAAAATCAAAAACATCACTTGAGGTAGAAAAAAAAAAAAAAAAAAAAAAAAAAAAAAAAAAAAAATCAGACTTCACATGTGGATCCATCTGGGGGCTTTGCAGGAATTCCCCCCCCCCCCCACATATGCAGACTTCGGTGGAGAATTGAACTATCTTTATCACGTTACAGCAGTGGAAGGAACTTGAAGTCATTAAAAACACAGTAGGTTTTCCACTTATTGGACACCAGGGGATAAAGTACAGCCCTTCAGAGTGACCATCCATCCAAATGGCCATTATCTTCTTTCCCTTAAAAGCCCACTTTCTTATTAGCCATCGGCTGCCTCAGTCCGTAATGAGCAGAAACAAATATATGGCCCCAAAGGGAATACGGAAATATCCTTATAATCTCTATTTTACTTCTATCCCCTCACACTGCTCCCTCCCTGCTCCCCCGCTGCATTTTACCAAACACTCCCCCTCTGGTGGCGGTAATCAACCTGCCCAATTTTTCCCAGCAAAGGAGCCACGACGGTCCACAACACTCACCGGGCTACAGCAACTCATTCACCTGCCCACAAATGGCGTGGATCGCTCTGCCACGGCACATAATGCGAGTGTGTGTCAGACAGAAGAGACAGGGAACAGGACATCGCATTTGTTCGTTTGATCGCATCTTGAAGCGCAACGACCACACTTCCTTTAATACATGCGATCACCTGTTTGTGCTCACAATAATACTGTACTGCGAGTGTGTGAAAGAGACTTTTCATCTGCCGGCCCCTTTTTGTTGGAGGGTTGAATTTTTTCAGTGTGAATTTGATTGATTGTGGTAATGGGCCAGGTGGGCCATTTCACAGGCTTTGTATAACTCACTCACATATTTGTCCGCACGCGCGCACACACACACACACACACACACACACACACACACACACACACACACAC
>NW_022280113.1:385361-395412 GCF_004355925.1 Anarrhichthys ocellatus
CACACACACACACACACACACACACACACACACACACACACACACACGGCTCTTTTTATTGATCTGTTATTGCTACAGTCTGCTGTCTGGAGCTGCTGCTCTCGACAGAGTGGAAAGACGTGCAGAAGACCGAGAGATGAAAAGCGTCCCGTCAGAGCCAGCTGACCACAGTCATAAACCACACCGTGAACACCGTTTAGATCACTTTCCTTTGACGGGTGAAATAAAATGGTTCGGTGTAGGAATAATTACTGCATGTCGGTCAAAATCATTACCATGTATTTTTTTGTTGCTCCATGGTTTAATGCGTAGTGTGCAGTACTGCAAGTACAGGATTTTGACGGTTTACACTCGGCTACACTCATCCGGTACTACGTCCAAAAGCACCAACCTTTCACGGTGCAACCAAATATTGACCAAATATTGTAAACAAACTCTAAATGTCATCACTTCGAAAATGTACCCTGCTACCAAGGTGAGTAACCCTCATTGATTTATTGGAACGTGGGAGGATGCCATGAGTGTGTTTTGCATTACTACATTGTAAGCTGCATACACTTTGAATACGCTTATGTAGCCAACCGAACGAACTCACCCTGTGTGTCGTCATTGTGCTCGGTGGCCTGCACAGCCTTGCGGATTTGCATGCGGATGATGTCAATTTTGGTCTTACTGTCCTGCTGCATCTGCTGGGCCGTCTGCAGCATCTTCTTATCCTGATTGAAGGAGAGACGAGACCGGGAGCAAAAATCACGTGACGGCAAGCAGGGAGGTAAATATACTACTAGAAAACTTTGGGCAACAGAGAGGAATCTCTAATTTTTTTCTTCTTCTTCTTCCGTTGATTGATTGTTATGGCTGTTGAATCTGTATTTTACAGCAGTGAAACAGAAAGGGAAGTGGAGGTATGAGAGCTAGGTCAAATGGCAAGGTGATTCATAAAAGAGGGGGAGGGGGTCTTTTGAAGTAATCGAGGGGTGAGGTGTGTACAGGAGGGGAGGAGTTTGTGTGTCCCAGGGTCCTATGCATTTAGAGATCGTCCGAGTCAGCAGATTGGTAAAGATTGTGGATCATGAACACACACACACACACACACACACACACACACACACACATATATGGATGTGTATGGATTTAGCCAGTACCCTGTACCTTGGTGGATCCGTTAGCGTAGATGGGGATCATGTTTTCGACCCCCTGCTTGACTTTGAGCTCGATGTTGAGCTGTCTCTCCAGGGCAGCAATACGGTCCTTGTGGGCCGACCTACGACTCTCCGCCCCGGGAGACTGAGGACACTCATCTGTGCGGAGGGAAGGAAAGAGATGATATAAAAAGAAGGAACAAGATGACGGTTCACACGGTGCGCCCTAAAGTCAAAATACTCTCTGGGGAACTTCACGTAATGTCAAGCTGCTCACTCATCTGAAACTTTCTTGGTGATATCGGGGACAAAGGAAGCAAATGACGAGGGGGGGCAGTATACTTTTCACACGCGTACCTTTGTTCTCCTCGCCTCCCTTCACCACGATGTGAGCGTCCAGTTCTTGCAGCTGAGCATGCAGGTTCTCCAGCTTGCGGTTCGAAGAACGCAACTGGCTTTCCACCTGCAGTCATGTGCAAAATACGGTAAAACAATCATGATCAACACACGCAAGAATGTCACGAGAGGCTGGAGAGCAGACCTTCCACTTTGAACCAGTTCTACAAGCCATTTGTCCTTCAACATCGTACTCGATGTACCACAAAAATCTGCTAACTTTCTGAGGCGTTGCGATGATGTTTTCTATTTTGATGTTGACATTCTGGCCCTATCTTTGCCTGGCGCTGACGTGCGTCCTGTGTGATCCGATCACAAGTGGAAAGCACCAAGTACGTCGGTTCACACCGGGCATTAGAATGAGTCTCCAAATGAGTTTACTTTTCAGTGACCACTTGGGATGGGATCTCACTTCCCAACGTACAGCATTTAGGTTTGCCAAAGTTTTTAAAGTGGTGGGAGACGGCAATGCACTTCTCGTGCCTGGTCTGCCTGATGATGAAGATGAAGAAGAAGAAGAAGAAGAAATCCAAACAATGGTACAGGCTGGGTCTATTCCTTGGTGTGTTCCAGGCAAACCAAATCACCTGATGTAAAACATCTCCATATCTCATCATATACGATAACTGAGGCTTTGACTCCAACAGGGGTTGGATGAACACACTATCTGACTTTTTTGCTTTAGAGAATCTCTCCTTTAATGCTCACAATTGCATGTGAGCAACGCATCTAACTCTCCACCTGCTCGAGTATTAATGTTCACTTCTAGCAACAGGCGGAGCTGGTGCAGCTGTCCTGGGAACTGGTATGTGACTGACTCACCAGCCACTGTTCCAGTCATTAAACTGGTTTCCTGCAGTCGCACTGATGTAACATTCAATGGTTTTGTCGCTGGAAGATGCGTTCTCACATTAAGTATCCTTGTAAAGTGTCCTTTTGCCAAATCCAGACTTTCTCTTTGCTCTTTCAGATCATCTATTATCCGTTGGCTCTTTTCCACACTAAAAATAAGACATTTGATTCTAACACGTCCTGGAGTTGGAGGCTTTAAGGATCCGAGGGTAACTGTGGCAAACCTGATGTGCGTTCCTCTTGTCAGTCGTCGCCCTCCGTAGGTTCTCAGCTCCCTCCTTGATTTTTAGCTCCCTACGAATCTCTCTGCGGATCTTTTCGCGATGCTCATCCAGAAGCTGCTGCACGCTGGAATCGGAGAAATCAGAGTTCTGGTCCAGGTCGAGCTGCTCCAGAACCGACAGCTCGCCTGAGTCACTCTAGACGGGTGAACAGGGTAGGGAGAGCGGGAAGGAAACAAAAAAAAAAATAAAAAAGGATAAAGAAGTTAGGCGACGTGGTTATGAACAAAATAAAAATGTTTACAATACAAGGCTTACTGAACAACACAGTCAGCCTGGTTGGAGGAGGTGTTGTGAGTGATATAGACAGATGAGGATGACATGGTGAGCTGGATAAAGCTGTAATGGGAGGAAAGACAGAGGGGGAGCGAGGATAGTGATGGGGGGTGGGAAGGGAAAAGTTGGGTAGAAATAAGAATGCTAGAAAAGGAAGCAGGAGGAGCAGAGAGGAATGACAAATCTTGTTCAGCCGGTGTTTATAATATTTTAAAACAAACCTCCAAACTGCTTAAAAGTAGAGCTTCAAGGTTCAGGAATACCATTAGAAATGTTGTTTTCAATATAGTCGGCCTGACAAACAGGCTAAAAATCGAGACGATACACAAACATCAAAGTGGATTACAAATCTGTCCCATGACATGTGCTGTCCATTGTCCTCTTTCAGTATTTTCCCATGAACCGCTGCTTCGCCACTAGGTGAGATCTCAACTTAAACCCACACACACTTGGTACGAGTAAATAACTGGGCTCCACAAGTTTCAGGAGAGACGTCGTTAATCACTACAAATCACACACAGCCCACTATTACAGGAACACACCAATCAAACAAACAAGCCCACTGCACTTCACCTCCGAGCTGTCCTCATCCTCCTCGTCGCCATGCCAACACATAGTCCACTCGGATACGGTGACCCCGAAAAAGGGCGACGGAGGAACAGAAAACTTTGGTACGTTCCCGAGCTCGGCCAAACGGCTAATGCCACACCGAGAGCAAAATGGGTTGGCGGGGGAGAAAACGAGAAAAAGAGAGGGAGAGTTAAGTGAGGGAGGAGGGGCAACGCCTCCGAAAGAGGATATCCGTCCCAACACCAAGCTGCTCAGGCCTTTCCTGTTTCCTCTGCGATTTTGTTGCTGTCAGTGGAGAGCGAGACGCAGAGAGAAGGGGGGGGTGACAAACTCGAAACATCAAGGACACATCCTAAACTGGATCTGTGGCAGTCAGCTTGGACCACGTCAAGTCTTTGTACACCCATTAATCAGATCAGGCTTGAAGTGACTTTGTGACAGCTGTTTTTTTGTCTCACTTGGTTCAACGACATGATCTAGAGAGGAAACCAGGGAAGGATGCGTTTTCTAAGTATTGGATCAACGCCAGAGAGTAAGCTTGAGACGCATTTCTGCTGCCTGCTTGACCTCTTGTTTTCCTGTGGGCTCCACATCTGCAAACCACAGTGGTGGTTCCCCCTTCCCCTGCGGAGACTATGGGATACAGTCACAGTGGTGGGTGGCGTTAGCCCCCCTGAAGCTAGCCTCCAACATCATAATCCAAAGTGGGAAACGAGCATACGGTTTGAAGTGCCATTACGCGGCACAATAACAGCGATCTTACCGGTGAACTGTACGTCACACTGTGCCGGATAGGTGTCATCAGAAGCACGTCAGATAATGGAATGAACGCATGGTGATTTCTACCAACATGGTGTAAAAGGAAACCTAAATATGCAAACAGAGACACAACACGAGTTCTGATCATAAACCCGTCCTGTTGGCTACGGCGCTGGAACTGCTGTCATTTTTGTTTTTGTTTTAAAGCCTAAATTTAAAAACATGAAAAAAAGAAGCTAAATGTTTTAGCATCTTCCATACACTTACACGCACAATGGTGAGCTTTGCTATGTTACACTTTTGAGCTACTTATTAGACCTGTGATTAATACAGATGTTGGGTGGTGTACTCCCGTTTCACCGTTTCAGTTAAATTAATTTGAATTCTCAAATCTAGCTAAGAGCAAAGAAAAGTGCCGCGCACTGTTTTTCCTCTGGAGGAGACGACTGGAAGTGTTGTGAAGTCAGCTTGGCGAAACAGACGCATCAATCATCTTTGGGCAGACATTTATGACCTAATTGATGTACTTGCTTAGCTACGTCCAACTGCAAGCCATTAACAGGGAAGGGAGAGAGAGAGAGACTTACTCTCAAGTGTTACATGACAAAGGCTTTGTTCCCCTCTATGCACATTAGATCAAACGGTTACATAATTAAGAGCCAATCATAGATTTGTCCTCCCAGGGTATTTAAGCTTTAGAGCTTAGAATATAAACATATATGAAAATGGTGCTTAGAATCTTGCGCTGGCCACGACCAGTGTGTTATGCCCCATTTCATGCTGCATTAAGGTCGCTGGTGTGACCCACATCTACAAACCAACAAGCCACATTGTTTGAATTTGGTCCAAAAATTAAGAAATTTTGACACACGCAGTCTTGGCTTCCAGAGGACGTGACGCAGTGCGATCAAACACAGTTTTGGATCGACGACTACAGATTTCACCACGTTTCGTCAACTGTCATCTTAGTAAAGACTCTTCACATTGTGCAATGTTGGGCTGTGAATGTCCATCTGACCCAAAATTAGAAATGATCTCCATACAGTATATTTATTCATTCACAGGTATCACACAATCGAGAGAGAAGAAATTGCAGGCATGAAGAGGTTAACAGCTAGCAGTTAGCACTGTGCCACCGCTACAAATGAATACAGACAGTTGATGAGGTGTCAGCGGGCCAAAACAATAGCAGTTATCTGGCAGCTTGCCTGATGGCTGCCCAAACATTAAAAGAAGTGGATAACAGGCTTCAACAATGGTGCCCATTCACTTCAATGTTTTTACTTCCTGGTTTGCCTCTACATTGTACATACCGAAAGATGACTTTAAAATGCACTCATGCACTTTAAAATAGCTTTTCTAGGGAAATATTTAATAATTGGAAATTCCTAATATTAAGACCAAGACCTTGTTTTCAGTTAGAAGTTTCCCGTCAATGGGGAAAATGCTTTTTGGGTCACAGGACGGCGAGTGGCCACTGGTGTTGTGTCCAGCTCCCTTAATACATCCAACAGAGGGAGAAGATGAAGGAAAGGTCAGTGACGTCACCAGAGTTGGCCAAAGACAGGAAGCCATCAATGACAGGTGACACACCCCTAATCATTTCCACACACAGTCTTCATTAATAATAATGATTTCTTTTTTTTTGTAATCTTGTCTTTACAGTTTGAGAAAATTGTCCGGTTCAGTGGAAATGATTACCGTGTTTTCTTGTCACAGGAAGGGAACGAGTGGACCACTTATGTCTGTCATTTTGAGGTCATTATGTTGTTTGTCTTCAGTCTTTGCACATAAAACCGACTCCTCAGTAGATCTGTGTGAGCCCAGATAAGAAAAGAAAGGGGACACCGACTGGAGACGGGGAGCTTTACTTCCTGTAATTGAAAAGATGGACTGAGCCGACCAGACTCACGTAGTTTACCCTCTATAAGCAAGCAGACACCAATACCGTAAGTACATTAGAGCTTTACAACTAAATATGGATTGTTTACCAACTGTGATGAAAGCTGCAGTAATGGCTTAACAGTCAACACATTTCATGTATGGGCATAATATCAATGTTATGTGTCCCATATATGCTTTTTCCATTTCATTAATAAAATCTGGTATTTAAAACTCAACCTCAAGACTCTGATTTAGGATCTTTGCAAACCAAAACAAATACAAATTAATTAATTAAAAATACTTATTGCCTCAAAAACTTTCCGGACAGTTTGACAAATCATTGATCTACTGCTGAACGAAAATATTCAAAACTAAGGATGAGAACAAAACTGTCAAGACTATTAATACAATAATGATTACACAAAATCCTGAATTCCATCCATAATTGCAGCACTGACTACCCTCAAGACTTCACTTTGACATAAGACATTTAACTCCTCTCCGTCTCCACCCACCACCTCCATGTGTAAAGTGTGCGTGCATGTGATCCACACTGTGAGAGACACTGATGAAATGTTTGCTTACCCTTACAGCACATTGGGAGTAGCTGCTGTTGCTTAAAAGAGGTTGGAGTGTTTCGGTGTAACTGTGGATTGTTGTGTTTCTCTGCTGAGCTACAGCCTCACTGCCAAGTGATTGTGTGTCAGATGGTGAACTGATTGTGTAACTGAGGTGGAGGGATGTTGTTGTGTTGTTGAGTTCTTCTACTCCGCTCACGCCCTCTCATCCACAGCATTGTTATGACTTTAAGCACAGATGCAGTAATGTAATGTAGTAATGGAAGCAACTACTCAAAGAGTAAGAATTCAGTCAAGTATTTACTAAGAACTTTGCTATTCTTAGATGTGTAAGACACGTGTTCGGTGTTGATGGACTGGGTGGTTTTCAGCACAACTAAGTTACTTTTTTTTTTGATTTGGCAGATAATTGGGGCTATTGTTTTTATCCATGTTAAATTGGTCCACCACTTTGCTTTATGACAAAATACTTAAAAAATAATGACATTCCCATCAGCCTCAGCTGTACTTTGTTTAGTGCTAAAATGAACATGGTGAACTGTAGACCTGCTTAGCATCAGCATGTTAGCATTATCGCTGTGAGCATGTTCGCATGGTGACATTAGCTGTACGAGGGAACAGTTGTGCTTTGAGCTAAATGCAAACATGGCTGTGGACTCTTAGTCGTGTGATATTTAGGCAGTCACCACGATGAATAGACAATGCTACATCCAATGAATTGGGTCTTCCTCTCCCTTCATTAGAATATACCGAGACTGACAGGGAATGTGTGTCCAGTCTGACACAACTTTAAAAAGAAAAACAGATTGACAGCTGGTTCACTACAATTAGGCTTTAAATGATTTCCAGTTCTAAGTTCCTAAGACATAATCCTGTAGTACTTGCATTACATTATTTCATATAGAAATATGTTGGACAAATGTTTTTTTTTTAAAACTTAATTTTGGATAACTTTTATAGTGATTGGACATGTCCGAGGCTCTGATTGGGCAATTTGGCAACAGTGCTGGTGTTCTTAATGCAAAAGGGGGAACTTGAATGCTCTCTTATCACATATGTATTGAAAAAAAACAACAACCCGTAATCTCAATTTCAAGATAAATCGTACTTCAACAGAGAAATCTATCAGTAGCTACGATCGACCCCGACTCTGACTCTATGGTATGGTTGCAGCGTGGGTTTAGTCTATCAGTCTATGTATGCCCTGCTAATGAGATTCATATGTACAGGTCCTCAGTATCCACTGCTGTACAGCCACTACGCCGGAGACAAAGAACAAGATATCTGGTCCAAACAAAGCGGCCGATCGTCACAATCGCCCTTCAGGCCGTGTCATGAGCTCAGTTGGTGGGAACTCGTCTCCTGCCACTTCCAACACAACACGTGTTAACAGACGTGTTAACAGCAGCAGGTGAAAACAGGACGTGTTCCGACACGCATCTGTATGTGGCGTAGGACATACATGCACAAAGATGCATGTCTCTTAGACCGACGCCACTTCAATGAACTCAGCAATTAAAGAGAAGAAAAGCTGATACAATCTTTCAGTTGGTCACCCGGTGTGTGCACCTCTACAAAGACGGCGACAGACAGCTAACGGGGGCATGAATGACTCATCCGAGGCTCATGACGGGCTAATTCAGTAGATAACGGGGCCAAGTGAGGCTAATTCAATCAGACTGTGTGAGCAGCGTAGGGGAGCCTTGGGCTGGACGGAGAGGAACAAGACAGCGCATGGGTGAAGTGCAATTTTGTGCGTGTGTGTGTTAGCATGTCCTCCACTGTGAGGACAATGCCTGGAGTTTTCCTACGGAGTGATAGTGTCCACAGAGAGGAGTTGTCGTGGACAAAGATAAGAGGACAGATATTGATTTTAATGCACACACTGATGCGAAAAAACACATGTGTCTCTTGGGGAGCTCAGCCCATTTCTGACTGAAGCCTGTGTTGCTATAGAGGTCGTGATCTGTGGACTCTCACAGCTCCAGTACACTCACTCCAAAATATCTTGTTAATGTGGGCCGTTGAATATGACACTAGGTGAAAACGCTATTGTAACTGTGACTGGATGCTTTTTCCACCATGAGAGAAGGAAGGACAGGCGGGCTGTGGCTGTGCTCAAAGTCACAGACAACAATAGAGGAGGAAGAAGAAAGGAGGAAAAATAAAAGAGCCTTTTCACAGCAAGAAATCATGAAAATGAGATGGCTGGTAAAGTCCTCCATACTAAACTACAACTGAAAGATGCTGAGGACAGGTACTGATCAGTGATCAGGTTCTTTCTGATGTTTATAGAAGTTAAATTGTTGTTTATTCCAGTATCAAGAGTTTGAGTTTTTTTCTGGGGTCAGCATTTCTTAAATCTCTACAAAGGAGTTTGCACATGCAAAGTTAGCACGACATTTGTTTAGCATGGACTAAATTACTAAAATAATAAAAAGGCCTTTACACATCAGGTGCGTGACAAATAAACATGGAAATGCAAAATACTCGCATGTCGCATCATAACTATATTCATACTGGCAGCGTTGCGACAGTAGCTATACTTAAAAAAATAAAAAAGGTTTGTATAGGTTTGCGCAGGCAGAGGAGAAACTACCAGGATCCTATTGAGACAGGTTGTGAAGACAGACAACCGTTCAAAAGAATATATTGATGTGCGAATTAACTGCACAAAAAGAAACCTACGTGATGCATATTTCTCACTGCTAACTGTAGTGTGTGTGTGTGTGTATATATATATATATATATATATATATATAAAATGTAGATTCTACACATTGATTCACTGGGGTCTCCAACCTGCAAGTTAAGATTCTCAGCCAGCACGATAATCACCTTATTATTGTAAAAACCAAGGCTACAACAAAAAATATCCTATTGGAATAACAAGACTTCATTTAAAAAGAGTACTCCATTGATTTAGCGTCGCACTTTATTCACAGCCGACATTCAGCCCCAACCGACGCCGACTCAGGCGACATTACTAGAGGCAATTCATCAGACTTCACACAGAAGCCTTATAGAACTTATTTTCATACGGACTGTGATGTGAAAAGTCAGTGGAGTTCCCCTTTAACTTCAACCTGTCATTAAGACATGCAAGTCACAAAACAGACAACATAGGATTGGCTGGCTGACTAAATATACGGCGTTCTTCTTGCCTGGCTGAACGGGCTGTGTCGACAAAGGCCATTTGGTGCTTAGGAAAACACACACACACACACACGTAGCTATATGTCATGTTAACAAATGTACTGCAGTTGACACACACACACACACACACACACACACACACACACACACACACACA
>NW_022280113.1:395422-399755 GCF_004355925.1 Anarrhichthys ocellatus
CACACACACACACACACACACACACACACACACACACACACACACACTCCTGTCGATGTCTTCCACTGCCACATGGGCCACTTTTTGTTATTCTGCCAAAAAGAAACACCATTTCCTATTCTTGTCGAAGCGACTGACAGCATGGCAGAGAAGAGGGGGCGAGGGAGCAAGGCTGAAATCAGACAGGAACAAAGTGGACAAGGAGGAAGAGGGGAAATGAAAAAGCAAACCAAACATTTACCGGTTTCTTCAAAAGGACAGGCTGGTTTAACATGGGCCTTTATGTGCGTAAACACTTTGACCTCAAAACAATCACTGTTAAATTCAAGAACATGTTATTTCCCCAACGGTGTACCAACAGTTAAATCCATGGATGCACACAGTGATGCTCATCGGCTACAATCATCAGCAACCGGGGCCGTCTGCGACGGAGACAGTAGCAAATGCATTTGCCCCGTCACGCTGATGAAAAAAGACAGAAAGAGAAGTGGTTGGCGAAAAAGAGAAAGACAGAAGCAAAGGGAAGCAAAGAGAAAATAGCACGGGGACAGGAAGAGAAGGGGGGGGGACGAGGCCCAGCTGAGAGGGTTCACGGACAAATAAGCAGAGAAAGAGAGGAGGGCGATAGAAACGGGGCAAAGAACAGCAGCCGCGCCGAGACTACAATGTGCAACAACAACAGGGCCAGTCAAGTGTTCATCAAAACAGCTCGTGAATGAGAGAAAAGTGGCCACTTGCTGAATCCTTTATACGTTTAGAGCAATAAAACATTGTTCTTCAGCATCTCTACAGTCTTTAATTTCAGGTGCACTAGATGTAAAATATTTTTCTAGACTATACTTTTCACATAAGCAACAGAAACAAGATGCTAATTGGCTCATGGGAATGTAGTTTAATTTAAAAAAATAATAATAAAAGCACCAATAGCATGTATTTGGGCTGCTTTGTAAATTTTCCAATTCCCTGAAACACTTTGCCGACATCGCAGCTCGCTAAAGCCCCAAACCAGTTTATCATCTCAAATGTGTGCAATGTCAAGCCTCCAGTCTTTCCTTTGTTTTGCCTCCAGCTTACACAGTGACGTAAACATGACGACGGCTTACAAAAAGGGTCCATTAAGATGACTGACAGCCAAGAAACAAAGGAACAAAGCCAAAATAGGCAGGGAAGAAGAGCACTGGTAGCGAGCAAACATGGGGGTTAAACAGGAGCACCTTTAATTGTCTCAGCTGTGCACAATATACGGAAGAGAAACATACGGGTAAGACTGGGACAATGTAACCTGATCCCCTGAACCAAGACACACCCACATCTTTGGTTACAGGCAAACACGATTGAAACTTATTCATCTTAATTATTTGCTAAAGCGCGACATGCACCGGTCATGTCCACTCTTGTCGTTTCATTTGACTCATGTTGAAGCTATAGGAAACAGGGCGGTACAATAAGGTGCTGCGTTCATGTCATTGGCTTAAAGGGGAGAAAATGGCTTCCCCTCCATCTCCTGATGTGTGTTGAACCACACGACAGAAAGCTGCTGCTTTGTTGTGCAAACCTTGAGCGGTCAGTGCTTAGAGCTCACCTGGATTATTGCTCACACGCTGCACCAAACACAAACAAAGCCACCACAGAAATTCATCACCTAGAGTGTGCAGCAGCAATATAAATGGTCCGGTAAAAATACATAAAACTGTTTGTCAGATTGAAAAAACGTCAGTTCGATATGACTCCAATCAATCAGTCCAAAGTGTAACGGTCCAATACGTTTTGTTTTAAAGCACCTGAATGGCTTCATGTTAGTCACCATGATTGTGACCCCTCATCTGGGCCCCATCGTCACCAAACTTTACATTTTCATCGGCAGCAATCTGAGTGTGCTACCGAGAGTTGCCGACTCTATAGAGTCTCAGCGGAGTCCCCAGGGAGTACATGCAGATAAATGGAGCCTGGCCTCCTTCCATGCGGCCAGTGCCCGAGCTCCAACTCTGCCCGCCAGATGCTCATCTGCATGTACTTATGATTTGCAGTGATTCACCAAAAGTTGCATTTGATTGGCTGAATGCGTTTTTAAAAACGCCCCCGAGTGCAGGACGAGTCATCAAACATTTAAAACCGTTTCACAGAAGAGAAAGGACGTGGAGTCTGATATATACTTTATAATACACCTGCATGGTTTCTAAATAACCTCAAACAATTCAGAATAAATAAAAAAAACACAAAGGTTCACTTACTGGCTTTTTTTTTTTTTTGAGCTTTCAAGATTCATTTTCGTTACCACGGTCAAGACGTGCAAACATAGATTTGTCATTTCTCTGTGTTTGTTCATATCCGCAGATATGAATGTCAATGCTGACTTTAAAACACGCAACATTGGCCGGTATATCAACCCGTCCCTACTGGACAGTGTCCATAATAGACACGCATTGACACAGCAAGAAACTGTGCTACAGACAAAAAAAAAAAGAAAAAAAAAGAAGAGGAAAGTAAAGGCAAAATGCAAATCTTTTGCTTCCTTTTTCCTTGATGTGTATGATAGAGAGGAGTTAATATCTTGGATCACCTTGAGCTCTGGGGACCCTGTCAAACCCAGGGAGCCTGAACATGTTTAGAGAGGAAGAGCAACATTTGAATCAATCCTCAAGAGGTAGATGTTTAGATGACAAACATCCTCATGTGAGAATCTAAACACAGTCTGTACAGGGAGAAGTGGCTCCATAGCCATAACCGCTGAAACTTTCCTGGAATATAGAGAGGGAAAATGAGGCAAAGCGGAGAAGAACAAACGGACACTCTGCTGCTCTATTCTCCAGAGAACAAACACACAGAGGCATTCATCTTCCTCATCAGCAAGAGAGGGGGGGGGGACCCTCGGCTCTGCGGGACACCTGTCAATCACCGTGTGCTCGGCGAGCGGTCCAGACGCCGATCAATCACTGTCCAATCCCTGCCCTGCTGAGGCCATGTCCACATTACTCCGTTTTTACTCCGCATTTGCTACGTTTACACTGAGTGGCCACACTACGCCGGAGTTTTGGAGCACCCTAAACGGAGGAGTCTGAAAACTCCCCAGAGGTTGGAGGTATTTCAAAACTCCGGGGTTTTGGTTGCGTGTGGACGGTCGGAAACGGATGTGCGTTAGAAAAAATGAGCCCGCACCCGTGCTCGCTACTGGATTGGTTATTAGCAGCCATGACGTCTCCGTCCCTGATTCGTCACACTCACTATCACGTGACCCGTACCCGGAAGAAAACAAACAGCCAGGGCGACCTGTAATTCATTTCAACATGGATAACTAATTTCAAGCGTTGCTGCTGTGCTGCGCTGTATATAGCTCTGGTAACGGCAGTGGCCTGTCAATCACAGTAAGCCCGCCCTAAAGCATCCCCTGCTTTATATTTTACTCTAAAATGGGACCAGAATTTACTAAATGAACATCATGCTGTTTCGAAGAAAATTTGAGACTCATAGATTTCCCAAAAAACTTCTTTGTGCAACCGGAAGTTACCGCCTGGCCCTGACCTATATGGTTTGGTAAATGACAGTGAAGTTAATATCTCTGGATTGTGGACTGTTGGTTGGACAAAACAAGACATCATCTGGTAAATTATATTGGTGAACTGAGAATACTTGCAGCTCTAGTCAGATTGTAGGAAAAAAACAACAACATTGATAGATTATGTCTCAATACTTAAGTTCCAGCGTCCCAGCTTCAGGCTAGCTGTTAAACTGTGATAATCCTCATTATGTAGTTTGTATGTGTGTCAACCAAGCAAATGATATCTAGTAGTAACACAAGCTTTCACAGAGTTGTTCACTTACAGATGAACACAAAGAAGCAGTCAGGTCGTAAGGTCAACTCTTTCTCTTATGTCCGAGTCCGTAACATTTGCGATAATTAAATCACAGCAAATGGCTACAAATGTTTCCGATTGTGGGACAGGAACCAAAACAACACACTGGCCTACATTGTCACTTTTAAAAAAAATGTAAAAACACAAGTGTATTCATATCTTTGAACCAGGAAGCGAAACTAGCGAGTCTTTCCAGCAGCACGTCAGCCTCTGTGCCTTGCTGATGATCACGCTCTATACCTGCATGCTGCTGGCCTGTGAAACACCAGCACTGTAGAGTCTGTAGTTGAGTAACAGAAGTCAGTTCGATGACAAAATGAAAATGATGAACGTCGGCTTGAAAAAGATACATCGCAAGATAGAGATGAATACAGCAGCACAGGATGATCAAGCTCTTTGTTCGTGTTTCAGTGAGAAGTCTGACTGCACTCTCTCTGTGTGTGTGTGTGTGTGTGTGTGTGTGTGTGTGTGTGTGTGTGTGT
>NW_022280113.1:399765-405289 GCF_004355925.1 Anarrhichthys ocellatus
GTGTGTGTGTGTGTGTGTGTGTGTGTGTGTGTGTGTGTGTGTGTGTGATTAGACTACATGGATGTCTGTGTAATTGCTCTGACAGGTCTGGGGTATCTGCCTAGAAATGAACTTCATGGAAAGGCGGCCCTGCAGAGCTGCACGTACAACACTGGATATATTTTACTCCTCTGCGTGCGTTAACTCTAAAGTAAAGAGATAGAAATGGTTCTGCATGGCCGAGTCAGTTGGGGCTCGTCGCTCCTCGAGAAGAGCTTTGAGAATAGAAAGACGCGCAAAAGGGTCAGATACAGACCTCCACCTGGAGTGAAAGACGACGTGCGCGAGAGAGGAAGCGTGTCCCGTGTGCGGCTGAGTCAAGAAAAAAAACATCTGGAGGCATTCCTGAGACGTCTGAGTGGTGACAACAGCCGACCTGGCAGGAGAGACGGGGGGGTAAACGAAGAGCAGGGAGAGACGTGGAGAGGCAGGAGAACTGGGCTACAACTCCCTACAGCATGCCTCCACCTAATCCGTCTGCACTGTTTGTTTTACATCAAATACCACATGCATGAGACTGAAGCCATTTAAAAACAGCAGCGTTGTCAGGGGGAAACCTCATATCTTGTTTTTAGTAACAGAGCCATGTTTTTGCGGCTCTGTGAGAAACGATGCTTCGGGCTAAATGCTAACATGCTCTCAGTGATGCAAGTTGATGTTCAGCGGGTGTTATGTGCACCATGTTCACCGTTTAGCTCGCACAGCTGGGGCTAATGGGAAAGTCAGTATTATAAAATACATTGTTTAACTGTAGAGCTGCAACTAGCGATTGTTCCGCTGATTTATTTTTTACATTTTGCCCTTCTAGTCTCACGGCACCCCAGTTCCCTTGCCGACACTCTTTCTCTACGAGCAGAGGGAGGGATGAGGCTGCAGGGAGGAGCAGAAGAGAGACAGACACCGCCCTTCCCCACGAGACAGACAAAGGCCAAGACAGCCAGAATAAGAGAGCCAGGATGGAGGAGACGACAGGCCGAGAGAGAGGGGGAGAGAGGGAGACAGGAGGGAGAGAGGGGGGTCAGCCAGTAAGTGATAGAGAGGCAGGTGGAGGCGAAAGGAGGGTGGTCGGCTGATGGATAAAAGAGCATGCTGGGAGGCCAGACTCTCTGGCAAACACACAGACACATGAGGGGAAGGATGAGGAGGATGAGGAGGAGCTTGTGTTCATGGGTGGAGAAGAGTTCACTGAGAGCACATTTGGCAGAGTGCTACTGCTGTAAACTAGTCGAACAAAGGGCCACATATTAAATCTAAAATAATTCAAAGAGGTCTGTCGTTTTCTCCTCTTGCAGCCCCAAAATGTTTGACCATTTTTGAAGACTTGAATGTCTTTTTTCTAAAAGCACACTCGTGACTTATTGACACGTCTAGGGCAAAAGCAAGTCACACTCTGTATGCGTCGGAAAGCAGGGGTGAGTGTGATGGCCAGGGAGGGAAGGAGGGAGGAAGCCCTGAGAGGAGGAAGGAGGAGCAAAAGAGGGAGGCCATGGGGATCACAGCAGTACGCAAGAGGCATCTGTGTTAGACATTTCACTTTACGGCAGTGTTGCTTTAGCACAGTGTCCAGTCTGTATACGTGTTCTACAAGTGTGGAAAATTGAGAAAATAATAGAAAGTGGCTTAGGCTTAAATCCCAGTTGGACTAATAAATCAATGCAAATTTTAACTTTCACTATTTTGTCAGCGGTTTTTTTCGTAACTGCCACCTGTCGGATCTGAACTGGGTGACATGGTGATGACACGGTCAGCGTCTTAGACCTCTAGACCACCAGAAACTTGTTATTGTGGATGATCCACAGAAAACAGTGTAAACCACTTGCATCTGGACCAGCTCAAGTCCTCGATTAAAAGTAGTTCCAATGCAAACTACTGACTGAGGTAAAGTTAGACAATCCCACATAACACAATGTACTTTAATTCATTCAAGCAAGTAATTACTGTAACTAATTCTTCAAAAAGCCGGTTTGTCTGTCTATTGATTGCTTCGAATGAGTCATGACTAACAGCTGACTGCGAGCAAGTTACGCCTTCAAGTGTGTGTTTGCCACTGTGTGTGTGTGTGTTTGCCACTGTGTGTGTGTGTGTGTGTGAGTGTGTGTGTGTGTGCGCCGGTCTACACATCACATTTGTGTTTGGGGAGCCCCCGAGGGAGACCGCGTGGCTGTACATGGCGAACTTAACAAATAAAGACGGAGCGAGGAAATGCACATTCATGTGCCTCAAGAGCACCCTGGGGACCCACTGGGTTGAGAGCGAGAGCGAGAGCCAGAGCAAGCGAGCGAGAGAGAGTCACAGCATTACCGGTTATGACAGTTGGGTTCAGGTGTGGCAGCAGCAGCAGAGACCAGTGCAGCAGGTCTGTGTGTGTGTGCGTGCGTTTACAGGACCTGCAGAAACAGGTTGAGCTCGCCAACAGTGATCACGTGGTCGCAGGACATTAATGACTTGGGATTACAAGTTAATGGTCTTTGGCGCAATACTTACAGAACACTTCTGCATCGAGACAAATCTAAAGGAAAATGTGGGTTTTTATAGTTTTACAAACTATGATGATGAGTGGCAGAGGGCTCCGACAGAGGCCGTGTTGGACGCAGGCCCTAAATAAAGGCTCCATACACATCATGATGTTCCACTTTCTGCTCGAGATATCTGTGTGCATGATTAACTGATTAACTCCCGATGCTCTACACAAATGGTAGAGAACCCATGAAACGGCACTCTGAGCTCCAGCCATCAAAGCACAACAGACTTTAAATTACAATTATTACTGACATACTTTTTTCAAAAAGCAATTCTCCATTTAAAAAAAAAAAAAAAAACACAACCTTCAGGGTGAACTAGAGATCACCCCGAGAATTTCTATATTTTTCTGTCCATAGATGAACAAAAAAAAGCATCTGTCCTCTCGGTTGTGCAAGAGCAGCTTCCGGTACAATAAACAAGCAGCTGTTTTCATGTTTTACCCGTTACATCATTTTTAGTTCAATCTGTTGTCTGTCAACATTCCCGTGTTTAATATTGCTGAAAGCACTCCGCTTTGCAGAGATTTAAACGAAAAAATGAATGACAAACATGTGGACACAACGGGTGTGTTAGCTGATAGGTGTAAGTAGAGGCCATCGAACTCAAATTGAAAGAAGAGCAGGTTTGGTTGCGCTTGAATCGGGTTATATAAAGTATTTAGTGATAATGGCCCCGACTGAGTAACCACAGCTTAATGCAAGCAACAGTTTAATCAAGTGGGATGGGGAAAAAAGCATTTCAATCCAATCTCTAATTACACAGACGAATATAATTCTAGAGCCTACGCTTAGTTAATTGTCCCGGGAGACAGTACGCTCTCATTAAAGCTTCCAAAAACAAAGTGGTGATGTGTAAATGGACTCCGTCTCATCAACATGTTGTACATGAAAACCGAATGCCCCATCGACTCTACATAACCAGGTGTGTGTGTGTGTGTGTGTGTGTGTGTGTGTGTGTGTGTGTGTGTGTAAGTAAGGCTGTCTAAATCATATTGGAGGAAAAACTATGACCTCATCCTGCTGCCAGCTGTTTCTATGACAGCGCAGCCTCTAGGTAACGCACCAGGAAGCACACCTGTCCCCTCCTCGTTCAGGCTTGTCGACGTTGGAACGAGCAGCAGCCGAAGGAAGCCACAGCCGGATGTCGTGCTGACCGAGTGTTGGATAACGTGCTGCGGGAGCTTCGGCTGCAGCTCAAAGTCCAGACGTGAACTGAAGGTGGTGGTAAAGTCAAGACAAACACGGAGGAAAAGCACTAACTCCCAAGTCACAAGATTCATATTGTTCATCTGTTTACACTGCAAGTCCTGCATTTGGATTTGCAAACATCTACTGTTCAAAGAAGCCCGAGTGAAAAAGATCTGAGTTTCAAAAAGACCTTTAAAAACAGGAGAGCACAGCGTCCATCGAGGATTTATATGATCAGTTAAGAAGAGGGAACTCAACCGATTTTACACATTCTAGTCCGTTTACAGGTCTTGAGTAGCAGTACTGCTGTGAAAAAAAGTTAAATAAAGCCTATACAGTGCCTTGCAAAAGTATTTGCATTGTTCCGAATTTGTTGCATCACCACCTGGAATGTAAATAGATTGTTATTTGTTGCCTCTCTGATTAATGCTCTCTTCGCCTGGCCCACCAGTACTGGTCCTCTCTTGGCAGGTTAGTTGCGGAGCCTTATTCTTTCCATTTTGTAAATAATGGATTCAATGGTGCTCCGTTAGATCATGTGACTGTTGTATTGCACACAGGTGGACTTTATTTAACAATCATGTGACTTATGAAGGCGATTGGTAGCATCAGATCTTAATCAGGGGCTTCATAGCAAAGGAGGTGAATACATATGCACGCACCACTTTTCAGTTTTTTTATTGTTTAGAATTTTTGAAAACGTTTTTCAAAAATTTACTTCACAAATGTCGACTATTTCGTCTGGGTCCTCATCAAATCCAGATAAAAATAAAAGGGGGGGGGGGGGGGGGTAATTTTGTTAGGCACTGTTTGCAGCACAACCAAAGATATCTACTTTAATTTAATTACTTATCAATACCTAGCGCAGCCATTACCCACAATGCAACTCCACCACCGTGCTATGCTAGTAGCGGCTAATGTAGCCTCGAATATTCTCAGTCAGAGATGAGGAGCAGCAGCAGAGGTCTGGTAAGATCAGTTATTTCCAACTACAGCTTCAGATTGCTTTCAATTTTCAAACTCCTAGTCTTCAGCTTCGAAAATGTTTTCTTAACATGTTGATCTAATTCACCCAGCTACCCAACCACACGTCCAGGCCCGGGCCGGCGAGCCTCCCAGTCGGCCGCATGTTATCAGTGTAACTCGATCTCCAACCCGTTCTAATGAGAGGGATTGTTCGCGGGGAGACTTTAATAACTCCCATAGCCTATTTTTAATCTTACAAGTCACACCCTCCGTCTATGACGCACAAGACCACAAACACAAACCAACTTTGACAAAGACCGTCTGTACTGCGATGGAAGATCTTATCAAAATCATGCAAACATTTGCCAGTTTCACTCAGCCAATTATAAGCATTATTAATTTAACCGTCATGAGCAATCATACAGCAATCTACTGCATTCATTATTTGTAGACGCTGATCTCTATTGTGCAACATGTATAAAGTGTTTTCGGTCTGTGGAACCATGCCAAACCAAACAGTCTTCATTATACATATACTGTCTTATATTCACAGACCAGGTTTTTGCAGGACACCGATGGCACCATGCAGACAGTAATAACTTACTAAGTAAGGTAACCATGTTTAGCCTGCAGGCGGGTTCACGGCAACAACGTCACTTAAAAGCAAAAGTCTTTTCCTTCTAATTATCCTCAGCGGAGGACGCCTCCTGAGGCCGACCATACCCAAACGGGAAAACAAGAGGGAGGGCTAGAGGAGGAGGAGGAGGAGAGCAGCTGGTGCGTAGCCTGGACAGGAGGGAGGGAGGAAG
>NW_022280113.1:405389-409684 GCF_004355925.1 Anarrhichthys ocellatus
GGCAACATGGTACATCACTTTACACTCGACGACCGGTCAAGAAGCGCCCCCCAGAGGGAGTTTGGTCAGGCTGCAGAGGCCAGAAACTGTTTTCTTAATGTCGCGGTGGAAGTTAAAAACGACAGTGCTACACTGAAATATGTCGAATGATGGGGGGGGCTCCTCCAACGCTGATGTCCCACAGTGCTACAGCGTCTGGAGAGTGTGAGGTACTCCCGTACCATGAAGACCCGCCAATCATCAGTCACGGCCATGTGTGAGGGGCCGCCGAGCGACTCCTAAATTACAGCGGGCTTTTACTGCTGCGGGGCTCGATGGGAGAAACTGCCCCGTTGCCCCTGGTAACTAGACCATTATAACCACTTCCAGTCTGCGGTCGCCCCGCTGGCAGAGCCGTCATGTCAGAGACGCCCTCTGCCTCGCCCTCCGTGTAAATTCTTCTGCTGCTTGAGCGAGAGAAGGAGCTTCAGCAGCGTCACAAGATAGCAGAGCAGAGTGTCGGTGTTTGTCGGCCAATAAGTAACAAGACGTGGCAGCAGAGAATCCAGGCTAGGTTTGAGGTCATTTAAAAACAGGCACAATCACATAGCCTGGCAATTGTTTCCAACTGTAAATTGTCCTGCTTGGCATGTATCAAATCAAAGGACTCTGGAGATTAAGCTACTAAATGTCAATATTGGTATCAGCCTTAAAAAAAAAAAGAAAATCTAGCTTTCCTGGAAGACCATTTACAAACTGATAATATTCCAAACAACAAGGAACCTTGGGAATTGCACACAACCATTATTAATTTAACTCTAAACAATAAAAGAAGAAGACCTGGCAGCCATTCTGCCAACCAAAGCTGAAGGCCAGCTGTGAGCCTGGTGACCAGGCCCGACTGAAGCGCGCTGCAGATTATGTGACTTTGATTATCTGATGCATTTACTTCATTACCAGATTATGTGTGATGCAGCTTTACGCTGACACATGCAGTACATTAATCTCGTTATCCATCATATACGTTTCAGGCTGTTCTGTGGTCACAGACGCAGATCACACCGCTTCCTTCTTTTTATGTTCGACATATATCTTTGCTGTTTTTCCCCACCATTTACTTACACTAAATGCACCAATATCTTTTGTCATTTTAATTGGACACCACATCCTGCCACACTGCAGAGTTTCCAAATTTGTCAGAAAATTCTTTGGTGCCCACACAGGGCATTAGGAAACTCCACTACCAGTCTGTCATAGTTTTTATATGGAGTCACTGTAGAGTGTCAGCAGAATTTTTTTTCTTTTTTGTCCAAGACCACATGTTTATGTCAAATCATGCTCGGTCTGACTACTCATGGCAACCATCCTTACACCCTGCAAATGAAAAAAAAAAAAAATTTCATTCCATTATATTTCCTGGTGGCCACTCTAACTGAAAAGGTCTAACGGCTTTAAAGGCTATATCTTTAAGTTTTAGTGAGACCTGTTGAATCAAATAAAGTAATGAAGGCGTAACAAGCACATGCAAGACCAAATTTGGGAGCACAGTATCCTAAACATGGTCAGACACAAATCATTTTTGATGAGCTGCCTTTAGGTGCAATACCGCTTGAGCTTTTTCTGGCTGCAGTGTGAGCTCCAGGGAACCGCGCCTAGTTCATCCCATTAAGTTGGCCGATGCTGCTTTGTTCGTGAAGCGTTTTTACCAGCCGGCCCCCTGCTGTGGGGAAAATCACCACGCGTGAATCCCCCGTGTGTGTGCTGGAAGATGAGAACATTGCACACAGTGTAGAGTGGCAGGACGGGGAGGTGGTCAGAAATGACAAAACTACACTTAAGAAATGAGGGGACGAAAGTCCCGCACATATTGTTCATCAACACCCTATCCAAGCAATGAAACACAGATGTAAATACGCATACTTGACGAAATGCCTGTCAAAACATGCCGCTCCCTCATTATTTCTCCGGTGAACTTCTCCCCGCGGCTCTAATATTGCGGCAGCTTTTATGTCCTCAAATATCTTGTCCGATTAGGGATAATGTACTCTTTCTCCAAAGTCAAAACCCTCCCTGAGATTACAACATAATGCTCTCTTTCTACTAAAAAGCTTTGACCTTTTAATGCAACAACTGAAAGCATGTGACGACTCGGTGTTGTGCGTTACATGCAGCGCATTTCCAGGCAGACTTAGTGTATTTGCGAGGAGGTTCACAAGAACAACAACTATCCATTTTATAAATCCTTCATCCTTGTTCATTTTATTTTCTAGTTTTTTTATGCAAAAAAAGTCCTCCAGCGCTCGTTAATCTAGCTGAGTGGCTGTTTGAACAGCCCGACAGCACCGAGCGACGGGGCCGAGATCGATGCATGTGGCCCAGAGGGCGCCTGGGCACTGCCATAATGAGGGGGGGGGTCAAGGGATGTCAGAGCGCAAGGCTGCTGGTGGTGACGAGCCACGTGAGAGGGAAAGTGAGGAATAACTGCTGTTATATAATGAAACTCTCCCCAAACTGTTCTGCTTCACGGGGAGAAGAGCAGAGCAGGAACATGTCCGTTACAGTTATGTTTGGGCTGAGTGACCCCGCCCTGACCTACTTGCTCCTGCACCTCCTCATGACCACTGCTGCTTTTCCCAGCCCTCCCAGTAAGCTGGTGGGGTTCACTGGCCAAGGGTGAGCGGTGATGTCATTACAGCTCAGTGTTGGGGGGGTGTGTGTGTGTCTCTCTCTCTCTCTCTCTCTCTCTAGGGAGGAAGGCGGGGTCCGTCTGAGGCAGGAATGCAGGGGTACATCGCGATGAGGTCATGATAATTATGGGATGTTTGCAAAGAGGGAAGGCGAGCTGTGAGTGAGCGATGAAGAAAACCCCATGAAGAGAAACATCAGCTTTAGAGCAGCCTGCTTTAAATACGCGAGGGGGATTTTAGTATCCGTGTGCGGGTCATGTAAACCCAAACACCCTCTGCCCACAGAAACAACCAACACACTTGATATACGAGGGCTTTACTACCCAGGCTGGGGGTGGTGGGGGGCAGCTGGGTGGGTTGGTTGGTTGGTGAGGGTGTGGTCACCAACGTGCTCCAGCCAGGACGAGGAAAATGAACCCGCAGTGAACTGAATGAGATCTGGGCCGCTGGTGTCAGACAATACAAGCTATTGTACTGCTGCGGCTGTAGAGCCTCATCATCAGCATAATGCCCTTTAGACCTCCCCCTTCCCTCCATCCGCTCGAGCAAAGGCTCACCCACATGGGAACTGCTCCGATCAGAGCCGCGGTGATCCAGCTCGAAAATGGCCACGTCACAGCGCATGCGTGTATGTGTACACGATTAGAAGAAAGACATTCCAAGAGTTAGCAACGGGCGGCCCAAAAAGTAAAGCCTCGTCAGCAAACTTCCTCTAAAGTTTTGTTATTGCAAAAACAATTCCACTGTAAGGTAATAAATTCAGACGCCTGCAAGCTTTCGATCACATCACATGATCTTCCTCGTGCCAAGTGCCGTGGAAATGTACACATTCGAATTTACATTTTTACGAGCCCTTTAAAAGCGGCTCTTATCAATGTTTTTCCAACAACGATGTTTCAAATGGCAAAATGAGAATAGGGCGACAATGAAATTGGTCGCTGATGACAATGAACCTAAAAAGAGTCATCACCTGAATCTACTGCTCCCTTCAGCTTTAAAAAGAGCTTCATGGCGAGTTTCAGCGGTCCTCAACTCTAATGTTTGGGCTCACGCTAACCGCTCCGATTGGCCGAGTATAAGCCCTGAAAACCCGCTAGCTTCAACAACTTCCAGACAACAGTTTTGTCGTTCTTTTTGCAGAGGAATGTGTAAATCATCTGCTTTACGCCAAGTACTTTTTGATCTAGTGAGCTATTTATTCTTTTTACAGTTGGAATGACAAATACATCCATCATATCAACAATGAGTTGTCCCTTAGCAAGTACATCTAAGCCCTGTGGTGGAAAATGGCCGCTGACAGACACCACACGGAGACAGTGAAGAGAGTCCATCAGAGGACAGTCGCCCAACTGTGTCCAACACGGATGCATCGCTTCCACTGCATGCTCCGGCTCGACTCACTTTTGGTACCAGGTCCTTTTCTCTTTAGTTGAATTTGATTCAGACATGGTAAACAGAAGTGAGAGCATTACTATCTCGGCTATGTTCACACTCAAGTCGGTCTCAATAGCTAACTTTGCTGGTAAGCACGGGGATGATTTTCTCCTCGACTCTATATGCTCGCTCGCTTAAATACTCCGTTACACACACACACACACACACACACACACACACACACACACACACACA
>NW_022280113.1:409694-412633 GCF_004355925.1 Anarrhichthys ocellatus
CACTGTTAACCGTTTTATAAATGCTGGAATTTCCTTGAGGGTCAGGCCACAACATAAAGCACACAATCAGCAGAGCCCATACGAGGTTATGATCATGTGTTACAAGCCTAAATATAGCATTGTTCATGTGAGAGATCCTATCATATGATGGGAGCCCTGCTAGACGGCATCGTTTCATTAAACTGAGATGGCTGACATAAAAATGAATGAGAATTCTCCCTCCCTCCCTCGGTGCATTATTGTGGATTCTGTCTGCCTACATGGCCTCAGGGCAGAGCTGAGAAAAGCCTACTTTGTCGAATAACTGTCTCCTTACGTCATGGTAAGGCTTATGGGAAGTACTCCTATGCATTCCCTGGAGTGTCTGACTGTGTGTGTGTGTGTGTGTGTGTGTGTGTGTGTGTGTGTGTGTGTGTATGTCAGCCGTTACATCTGTGTATTTTAGAGTGTGTGCACTTGCGAACATGAACATTTGTGCCCATGTATGCATGTTTCTGTCTCAGTTGTCTGGGCTTTTCTACTGAACACACAAAGTGCAAGACATGTCAAACCGCCACAGATTCCTACAGTTTACTGTACAGAGCAGCAACACATCCCCCCCACACATTCCCCTCTAACCTTTATCAGGAAGTGTGACGCAGTTGGGTTCAGACTCCTGTTGGGGCTATTTAACATCGTCTTCCTGTGAGGGGGAGCAAACAAATGGCTCGCCATGGGAGAGGTGTAGCGCTCCGCTGTCCGCTTCATATCCACAATAACGGAAGCTTAAAGGGGAACTCCACCAACTCCACACATACAAGTCTGTTTACAGGTGTTGGGGAGTACTGCTGCATATGTGAGAAGAAGCTGTGGCACGCAGAGGGAGCTGCTCGAAGTCAGATATATCGCCTCCAGTGATGCCACATCTGCTGCATCGACTATGAAAATTTTATTTTTAAAAAGGACACTCGCATGCACTGCAAAAAAAAAAAAGGCACGCGGGGCCGGTCCGCCCATCTATGTACAGAGAATCTTGGATTACAACACACACACGCAGAGGGTGTGAGTTAATTCTCTAAGCTCTTGTTTCAGGACGAGCAAGAAAGGTTCGGAGGACAAAGGGAGGGAATAATGGCTTCACACACACACACACAGCAGCCACTGAAAGCCATTCCTCTGGTTTCCCGCCGTACATCAAAGATCAAAAGGGAGACAAAATACATCACCAATAGCTCTTTCAGGGTGCAGCGAAGATCAAAATAAAGCTGGCATCATTGAGTGAGCAGCTCGGCATTGTCAAGTTCCAGCTGCCACAATGGGTTATTGATTCCATCAATGACGTATCTCCCAAACTGGTCATTGGAAACGGGCGGACTAACGGGGCATTGGCCAAATTTAGCAGCTATCTGTTTGGCACTGATTTTCAAACCCTGGTGGTTTCCCATTTGAGGATTTCTGATACTGTTTAATGACTTAGCCATCTAGCCTGGGGGAACATTAAGGCACCAAAACTGGAATTAATCCTGGTTGAAGTGGGAAACTAACCCGGCACAAAGCATTTAAAAAGCAGCCGGAGAGCGTGCTGCACCCGAGCAGCGTAATTAAAACGCAGACTGTGGCTTGATTTTACTGCCGACACGTGCTGGAGTTCAGGACTTCCTGAAGCTGATAAGGGAACAGTCAGTAGAGAGATCGTCCATGTGTGACATGTCAGAGACAAACATTATCAGGCTGCAACTAAGGAGTCTTTAAAAGATTGATTAGTCTGCAAATTACCCTCTTGTGTAAATTATCGATTGTTTGACATTTTTGCATGAAAAGCTATTTATAACTTAGATGCCGATTATTTTTGTCGGTCAACTAATGGATTATTTGACTGATTATTTCAGCCCCAAGTCATTAAATTTCGTACCGGACCAGAGCTGTGAGAGGACCTGAGGACTTCACAGTGACGGATTTCCACCAAAAACAACAAAAAAAGTCTTGCTAATCCGAAGGGAACACTTACTGGACAATTGAATAGCTAGTGGACTGAGCAACAGGTAGACTACAAGTTACGTCACCCGAGGACGTGAACTCTCACGTGTGCCTGTATCAGAACATAATAAACGATCAATAAACGCCATGCCTTGCTCATTTGTAATGCACAGTTCATAGACAAGAAGTGTTTGGTGTTTAGTCAGCATTTTAGGACGTCTGTGGTTCACACAGAAATACACAATAAGAGTAACGTTGTAAATGTGAAATCCTCAACCAACGATCATCCCAAACAGTCTTTATTAATCTGCACGCTATTCTGAAAAACACTACTTCTGCCTTTTCACTTTGCTCCTTCTAATCAGAGTATATCAATGCTAACGTGTCTCACGTTACACCATCTTCCCTCCCACTCGACTTGCATCCTAGCTTATAAACAAGAATGTCTGATTGCAGAACAAACGGGAAGTGAGGCACCTGCTCCACCTGCATGGCGTTCGCTCTAAACCGCTCCAGAAACTTGCACGTTCTGATACACGAGTCACGACGGAGTCAAATGTCACGGTGGGTCAAGAGGCAACAAAGGCTGCCAAAGTTCAGTGGTATGACTTTCATAATGCTCATCTGCCCTCTTGTCGTAACAGTTTCAAAATGAATGTAGACGTCTTGCTTTGATGGGGTCTGTCTCAGCTTTAGTGACTCTCGAGAGCAAAGAAAAAGGTCAAGAATCATCAGGACATTGTGGACGTCTTACCTCAGCACACAAAGCGAGCAGCTTCATGCGGTCATGAACGAGTAATGCCTTCTGGGAACAGCTGGGAATGTTTGCGTTGTTTCACAACAAACACCACTAATGTGCCGACGAGCACCTGCATCTGCACTCCCTGGATCTGCACTCACAACACCTTGAAGGCACAAAGTGAGCGCACGCGCGCGCACACACACACACACACACACACACACACACACACACACACACACAC
>NW_022280113.1:412643-434726 GCF_004355925.1 Anarrhichthys ocellatus
CACACACACACACACACACACACACACACACACACACACACACACACGAGCCCTCTGCACAACCGGGAAGCGTCCCATCATGCATTATTAACAAGAGATAAACTATCCATTTCCAATTCAACTGAGTGGTTGGTGGTTCGTCCTTGAGAAGCCACCAGGGATCTTAAAAGGGTGCTTTCCCTTCTTTGTTTGAATCTCTCACACAGAGTTTACAGGCCACCACACAGTGAAGTCCTTTTGTTCAGAGTTAATATCTCACCTGTTGTCCAATGGGTTTGTATTTGATTCATTTTGTGATATTTCCCTGCCTTTGCTTGAATGAATGAATGAATGAATACTACTACCTCATCGGCCTATAATAATCTGTTGAGAAGGAAAAAAAAAAAATCACTTTTTGGTTTAACTGAGTCCATTTTATATAGGGGGGTCACATGCAGATATGGCTTCGTTTTAAGGGGGTCACAAGACCCCCCCCCCCCAAAAAAAATGTTAGGAACCTCTGGTTTAAAGTATTTATTTGGAGAGGAAGAGTCATAAGATCAGCCAACATCCTGGTCTAAATCAAAAAAAAAAAATGAGACCGTGCAGGCAGGTTGCAGGACATCTCTTCCCCTCGTACTTACTTGTGTGGAGTCGTTCGCCATCGCTGTCCCCGTTGCTCTGTTGTCAGCCAGTTTTGCAGTTTCACAGACAGCCTGCGCACATGTGGGAGTTGTACCTCACGTCAACGTATCGTCTCCTTCCCAAGACAATTAAAAACATAAGATGACGCAGGTGGCGTCTCAAACTTTATACAAACAGTCTGTATTGACACAAAGGCAAAATAGTCCAGGGGTAATCCGCATTGTTGGCTTGCCTGTCCGCGCCTGAATCGTTCCTCCCTCCGCCGTGTTTAACCAACGTTAGCTCGCGCTTCACACAAATAAAATTGCGTTCGCTGTCCGCACGTTTTTACAAAAACAAAAAAACCTAAACAACACCAGACGTTCGCATAACAGCATCCAAACAAAACTACGAGGCTCAACAGTCATTGTTCATCTCGCCATTCAACAGCTAGCAAAGAGCCCCGTAACATCCACCGGCGGCGCTCCTCCGTCGTGTCCTGCTGAACCCGAGCCGAGATAAAGTCACATCCACGGGCAACGCGGAATGAAAGAAAGCCCCTTCTCGGCTCTCTTCTTTTCCCGGGAACATCTGCGGAACGTGGACACGCCTCGGTCTCTTGTCTCTTATCACATGCCACACAGCAAACAAAAAAAAGCCGCCTGTCAGTCCTTCACCAGCAGCTCATACAGTCTACACGAGGGACAATAGAGCGCTACTCTGCCCGCTTAATATCCCGCTATCTTACGTCAAAAACTCGCAAACATGATTAAAAATGAGTTCTTCGTTACGGTACACGGAATGCGTGAAGGCAACATCTCACGCGGCGGGTCACTGAGAGCTACACAAACCACTTGTACGTTATAACCTGCTGCGCGCTCCCGACGCTCGAGCAATGCCGCCCGGGTGTTCATTGGTCCAGGGTTGGGCGCGGGGACGCGCCCGGAGGTATCACGTGACCTGCACTAGTCATCTTTGTCAACTGTAACTTCTTATGAACCTAACTGTTGAACATGTGTAGCATAATGTTAAGTCTGACACGTAGGGAGAACAACACAGTGCTGGAAGGGTTATTCAGATCTTTTAACTTGCCTTAAAAGTACTTATTATGCAGATTTTAGAATAATACATCTTATATATTTCTTTTTTCTTACTGAATTACAATTAGTGATGCATGTGTACATCACTGTGATGTTGCAGCATGTAAAGGTGGGGTTAGTTTTAATTACGTATTACTTTCATCTGCAAAGTAACTAATTAAAGCTATAGAAAAAAGGCTGTGGGGAAAAAACATATTTGCTACTGTAAATGAAGTGGAATGGAAGTATTAAGTGGTATAACATGGAAATGCTGGAGTAAAATACAAGTTAAGGACAATTATGCATTAGTAGTACTTAAGTAAATGTTTTAAGTTACATTCCACCCCTAAGAACAACACAGTAATGCATTCAAGGGTGGAGGAAGTACTCAGATCCTAATAGGAGTAATACCATGGTGCTGAGTTAGGCCTGAATTCAAAACTTTATTGAAGTAAAAGTAAATAAGTATGATCATCAAAATCGACTTAAATTACCAATACATTTAGAAATTGAAAAAATACACATGACAGGAGTGTATTTAGTATTTTATATAGTCTCACTCCTCACTGGTGAAAATTGAAGAAAGAAAACGTACTTACTGTACAGCTGTGCTTCAAGCTAAATGCTAACATCCACATGCTAACATGCTCACAATGAAAACACTAAGCAGGTGTAATGTTCATCATGTTCATCATCTTCGTTTAGCATGTTAGCATGCTCAAGCACAGCTGGGGCTGTTGAAAAAGTCATTCATTTTGCAGCTATATGGTCATAAGGCAATGTGTTGGACAAACTTCCCCTGGGGATGTTCTGACACTTTCACACGATTATCTGTAAAGGTTGAGCTGACTTAAGATGCCAACCACAGTTATATTCATACTGTGCTCTATTTGTATTCTGGGCTTTTAATCAACAAAAGCCTATATAGCAGAGCCGCTTTAAGTTTCATGGAGCAGGTCCAAGTCTCAAGTCAGTTTAGACGAGTCCAAATCAAATGCCAAGTCTTGTAATGGCAATCATACATTTATACTGTGCTTGATGGTGGAAATACAAAGAACCGCAGCAAGAGACAAAAAGCTCATAATAGGGTTAGGTTAGGGGATGTGTCGGAGGCGTGAGTGGATGTCTTTTGTAGAAGTTTGCATAATTGATTTGCATCATGAAAATTAGCCGGCAGAAAGATAGGAAGGACGTAGGAACAGAGAGTGACCTCAATGTTGCAGGATACACACTAGATATCCTAAAATATACATGACATGATCATCTGTGCCATGCGAACTGATCCGAGTCTGATTGAGTATGATTCAACTCAAAAGCAAGGACAATGACATTTTGGAAATATTACAAATGTATCCACACAGATTGGTTCAATGTGTGATTGTCAAGTGTTGAGAAGCTATTAATGATTCATGATAGAGTGACCATGGATAACCTCCCTGTCCTGTTGTCCTTTATTGGTTACAAAAAAACTAAAAAAATAAGCTGATTGAACAGTCTCAATAACATGTGTAATAAAACATGTTGTATGTTGTACTATGCAAATGTTTGTATTGTTATAAGAAAGTAATGTACAATTTGGTTTGTGAGAATGGTGTTCAACCTACAGTTATGTAAAATAATAGAGAAAACAGGAAACCCCGACATTTTAGAAGCAACTTTTTCTGACAAGTGGTTGAGCTAGCATAATCGGTTCAGCTCTAAAGAAACTTTAATGTAGACCTCAAACACAAGCAAACATTAAACAAATGTAATACATTTAAAAAGCCTTGTTTTATTATTTCTTGCTGAGACGCATTGACCTTTGACCTTTCACACCCCACAAGACACGATTTTGACAGTGTTGACTGTGGTCAGAAGTTATCAGGTAGCTTAACCGCTAGCTAGGTAGCTATATATACCTATATATATATATATATATATATATAGTCAACAGACTGCTGCGATTAGCTATTTAATGATCTCGTGAATTGCTTTCAGTTATAACCCAAACTAGCTGACTGTTACACAGTCGTTATCTCGGGTTGTTGCTTTCTTAAATCTCGGGTGAATCGCTAGCATCGCGACAGTTAGCTAGCTCGCTAGCATTAGCATTCATTTTGTGAGAGATAACGGTTGTGTCGCAGTTGACAAACGGTTCGCAGGTCATTCAGCTCAGGTTACTCTTAAACATTCAGTTAATTTCGCGTTTTATTTTCAACAGGTTTCCTAATAAAGAACCACTTATCAACAACAGAAAGCATGGCCGACACTGAAGTTCAGTTCATGGACCCGCTCGCCTCTCACTCTCCGTCGGGACAACAGAAGCAGGTGAGAGGGGAGAGGGAGCCAGACTGCACGGAGAGTCTTCAGAACACCGGACAAGGAGGTCAGACACTAACGCCCGCATGTTTTCAGAATATAGACGTGTTATTTTTTTAAATTTAAATATGGGAATAGTGGAGTAGAGATGGAGACAGTATGAGGCTATTAACGATGTTCATTCATTTGCCTTGCAGAGGTGGAGGAGCCGCTGCTGTCGTCCTCGGCTGTCGTTGCTCAGGCGCCACCTTGCGGTGATCGAGCGGCCTGCAGCTGCCTGGGGGCCAGATGGATGGAGAGGAGCCTCGAGTCCATGGAGCTGCAGCTCCAGCTCCTCACCAGCAAAGCGGATGACTTGCACAACTGGGTTGCCAGCGGGTAGGGTCCTGGCTATTCGTAATGCTCTAATTTTATGTGCATTTCTGCTATTCTATGATCCCTTTTGTGTGTTTTTGCAGACAGGATCACTTCGAGAGAGAGGCTCTTGCTGAGGCAGTGTCACGCTTCCTGTACAACTGTCAGCCTTACTTTAACCACCTGGAATACTTACGCTCCCATAAGTCCCAGCACACCCTTCTGCCTCTCGACAGCTACACATGGGTTGGTTCACCCTACATATTTAAAGACACATTTGTAGCACACGGATGTTGAAAGAGTTCCTGAAATAAATCCTTCAATGGGCTGAGGTTTTAGACTTTTGTCATTTCTAAAAAGTGAGATTTTGCCCAAATTTAGGGAAAATCTAACTGGTCTAGAAACCATTTCAGTCTCATGTAAAAGGCAATCCTCAGAACTTTTGAACTTCCTGCATGTTTTTCTTTTATTGTGGATGATTGTGTATTTTATTAGCCAGATTGTCTGGATTTGTTGTTTGTTCAAACTCTCTCTCAAAAGTGGTTGAGCGGCATCCTGGGAATTGCTAAATAAGGCTTTTGGATTATCACCTCAGTAATGACCATGATCACACAAAAACGTGGGGGGCATATGGTATGTGTTACTGAATGAGAAGGACATTTGTGTTCACTGAATGAAAACATAGTTTAACAGCCACAAGTTGAGGTAAACCTCCATTGTGTGTGTGTGTGTGTGTGTGTGCAGCTGTTGGACTTCTCTCAGCAGCTGTGTGACAGGTTGGAGCAACTGGTGTTGACCTACGCCAGCTATAATCTCCTCTGTTTGGACGAGACCAACCCTAACAGGTATAAACTCGCACACACAGAGAGAACACAATGCTGTTAAAACATGTTTACTCGTTTCCACATGTGACAGTAGCACAAAAACATGACAGGAAGTCTTCATGTGGTAGTTCAGACGTGCATTTATGCAGTCAGTTACACCCAATTATCCCATATTTAAACAGTTAATTTAATCAAGCAGCGTATTGTTTCATGTAACTTATACTATATTGCCGGTGTAACCGACCCATTTTCATATCCGTCTCACCCTCTAACTCTCCCCCACCCCCCCAAATCTCCCGTGTACATTCCCAGTGTGTCTCCCTTCTGCATGGGCCAGAGTCAGCTCGGCCCACTGAGGGTGGCCGCGTTCCGCTACTTTAAGCCGATGCCGTACCTGGCCCAGGTCCACACCGGCCTCTACAAACGCATGCGCTGGAACGTGGTCAGACTCCGGGAAGAGCAGCGTGAGGAGGGGAAGAACGAGAGAGTTGGCGACACAGAGTAGTGAGTCTGGACGATATCGCCACCCTCTTTGTTTGGTTCTACTTTCTCCCGTTTCGACAGCAGACGTTTTACTGCCGATGCACGTCTCACATCTTAAATCTCTCATCGCCGACGTCCCATTCAGTTACTTCCTGTGCTACGAGGACATTCCCAACGCGCACGCAGACGCTGGCGGGGACGCGCGCGTCTCTCACGGCAACGCGGTGAGGACGTGGTCCATCGGCAAGTGGGTGCAGGTGACCCCCGGCACAGACGACATCTACGACTGGTAAACAGATTTACATTACTTCCTACGGTTGCTCTGTGGCTGCTTTTACTTTGAGAGTTTTTAATGCTTAGTTCTCTCTGAACGGATAGATGTGGCCAAAGCAAGACATTCCTCACATGGAATAGTCACATCTTGTGTTTTTTTGCCCCCCCGTCAGGATCATGTGCGAGGTTCCTCAGGCTGACTATCGCAGGCTGCTGTTCCTGGGCAGCGACGAGCCGTCGAGCAGCAGCGCCACGGTCCGCCTGCAGCAGATGCTGTCGTCACACCAGACGGCGGAGTGACGACAGCGACGGTGTGTATGAACGCAGGTACAACGCCCGTCTCTGGGCCGCGAGGTTCCCGGTGGTTTTGGCGGGAGGAAGAACAGCAGGCGAAAGGAAACAGGACCCGTTAAGATCACACAGGGCGGGGCTGTGGAGTCCTCTACAGCTAGTTGATGAGCAGATGTGTCGCCGAGTTTATGAGAGACTCTGCGGTTGAACATCTGGATGTCGGAGCACAAACACCCTAGCTGAAAATCACACGACAAATGTAAAATATGTGATCATTTCTGCCAGACTCATTCAGGGCCCGTTCATTTTTCCACATTTAAAGCAGTTTCTGTAATGCACTGTGACCACTGTTGGTTTCCAAAGCAAAGTTTTATTGTCAAGTAATCGTTTCATGCTGTGTACTGAGGAGTCTGTTTAACTCTTCATGTTTGCTGCACACTATTGTGTCACTTTATTTTGTTCAGTGTGTTAAAAGTGAGATTTTATAAGAGATTGTAAATATTTTGTTACGTTTTTCCAACAGTTCCCACATATTAAGAGTGTTTTGCTGTGTTGTAAAGAAGTCCAGAAACGTGATTTAAAAAAACAAAAGCTTTTATTTACATGAAACATTGCATTGAAATAATTACACACAGACTTCTGTCTTTCAGAGAGTTGAAATAAATGCAAAACTTCACATTTTAAAACAAGCTGCCATGGTTGAGTCGCCCAGTTACTTCAACAGGTTCATCAAGCCTTTTACATCAGCACTCAAAGGCCTCACTTCGTTTTCAATAAATTAATATTTAAAATGTGAGATGTAACATCTTTGAGCCAAGGTAACAAATAGTTTGTTCACTCATAGTTCAGTCTGCTGTGTTCAGTTTGACCGTGTAATCATTCAGCTCCTCAGTTCATTCTGACTGGACGTGAAGAAGGTCATTTATTTAACAACAAAAGGATCAAATCTACCATTTACAACCAACATCCTTCAATAAAAATCTATATCGGACTCTTAAAGGGCTGCTATGCTTCTAAATCTCTAACATACAAAAGTAAAGTGGAGTCTCCTTTCATTACAGTGAACAGTCTTTTCAAACAATGTACACATAAATCTTTACAAAAAGACCACGCGGACATGTTTAAGAAAGCACATTTAAAAAGTCCAGCTTCGTAAAAAAGTAAATTAAAAAAAATGCGTAGTGAGCATAAAGCGTCCTAACCTGGAGGACGGGGAAGCTGCTACTCAGCTGCTACACATGGGCTTCCATTAGAGTTAAATCATCAACCTCTGTCCTAGGAGCCAATCCAGGTTAAAGCACTGGATGCTATATTCATACTGCTTCCAATTCAGTTACTAACCCAAAAATCAGCCCGTATGCCACTGAGCCCCTCATTTAGATGTAAAGTTCCAAGAAACGTTCAGAAATCTACTGAGAAATGTCCGCATCTTTAAACCTGACAAACACGCAGCACCCAGACAACAGACCGACTTCAACACACGGCACAGACACGACCGTTTACAACACGCAGCTCGTCCCAGTTTCAACAAATACACAGTGAACACCCGGCATAGCCGGGTATTGAACCCGACCGCTCTCATGTCGCACAACGAAGGGATCCCTGACCTTCACAGCAGCATCAGTTAAACCCCGGAGGTGGTCGCCATTTTTGAATGTAAAGTGTGTGTAGCCTTCTGCACAAGTGTAGAAGGCCTTGTGCTATTCATGAGTCTGTAATCCCAAACTGAAATCTAAAATGAGAATCTAAGGGAGGCTACACACACGGCTCCAGAGCAGTGACCATAATAAAAAAGGCCTTCAGCAGTATTTCATTTAACCAATAGTCTCTCGACACACAAAAATGCACTGTAATCCCCAACTGAAATCATCTAAAATGAGAATCTAAGGGAGGCCCCACACACACACACACACACACACACAGCTCCAGAGCAGTGACCATAATAAAAAAGGCCTTCAGCAGTATTTCATTTAACCAATAGTCTCTCGACGCACAAAAACGCACACATTTCTGAAAGCTCATGAGTGCCCGACTTCTCTTCCACGTCGTGCTGACCTTTGGTAAAGAACTGTCAGATCCAAACAGCTCAGACTCAGACCACGTGACCCTCCTCATCTCTGAATCCATACATTTATGTGACCTCGTTAGAACTAAAGTGAGATAACCAACCATCGTGTTCAAGCCTCTTAATAATCAACATATTTAAATTGTCACAAATTACAAGACTGAATGGGATTAAGTGCAATCTCAGAATCTTTTGTCGCTGTTCAGTAGCAAGACATCTCCAGTGCAGTCTCATTTTAAAAAGGTGATAAGGATGTGTGTGAACAAACAGTTGTGGCTTCAATTAAAAGGGCTACAGGTGAGGAACACAAAGGGAAACAACAAAAATCTATCAGTCAGTTTACCTTCCATTGATGGCGGCCCTTTGGCACAGTCGGTGTGTGTCCACCCGTTCACAGAGATGAGGTGTACCAAAAAGTGTCCTGTTCCAACCCGTTAGTCAGTAGCAGTGGTGCATCATGGGATACGGTCTGTGTCACATGGTTTAAAGGATTGAAATATAGAGTAGTCAGTGTAGAGTTTCAGTGCGGTGTCACGTTTGTGTTCGTCTACTTGTGTTTCTGTGGCAGAGACGAAACTATAGTTATTCACCGGCAGCACCAGAGACTTTTGCCCTGAGTACAGACTCTCGTTGTAGATGCTGGACCTGCTCGACTGCAACCATAATCCAATCTTCAGCTTTCTTTGTCCTAAATCAAACCCATCCACTCTGTTGGGAGTGGTAGTTAGCCTGAGGGGGAGAGCACTACCGGAGAGTCTCGATTCAGGGCAAGAAAAGTTGTTTACCGTTATTTTTGCATCAATAAACAGCATGCACGCTTGGAGAAACGGCCAACGATTGAACCGCAGCACCACCAAGCGTTCGTATGGTATATGCTTGTTAGAAATCGCTGCCTCTCTCAAGTAAATATATAGCAGTGGTTTCCCAACCTTTTTACCCCTTCGAGCAAAGCTCCATGTGTCACACGTTGCATCCGTCTGCTGGCTGAGAGCAGATCTCAGATTCCTACATTTGAATAATCAAATATATTCAGTAGTTCATAAGAATTCAGCAGTTTAAAAGAAAAAAACAAACAAAAACATAAACAAGCAAAGATTAGAGAAAAGCTTGAAAACCCCATTTTGCTTGGGAACCACTGAACACCACTAGTTTATGCGTGTCCCTCCAGAGCCGGGCAGAATATAAATATAATGGATTTAATATCTTCTTCCTCCTATCGTGGATTTCACTCACCTTCTCTCAGGCTAGCTTTCTAAAATACTTGGTAATGAGTCTAAAACAACCCTTTACCATTCAGTACAATGTGATGGACATCAACAGAGTCATCTAGTTTATCTTCTGAAAAAGATAGAATTTCTTCTAGTTATTGCAATTCCACCCCCCCCCCCCCCCAACATTGCCCAGCCCTTCAAGCTCTCTTCAGCTGTGTGTGTGTGTGTGTGTGTGTGTGTGTGTGTGTGTGTGTGTACACAAACAGACAGCACTCATGTCACTTCCCTGTATGAGTGTGGCTCAATATTTTGAGTGAAATCCCCCCCTCCTCCTCCTCCTCCTCCTCCTCCTCCTCAGTGATGCGTCTCCAGCTCCACCACCGTCCACTCTCCCTGCGGGGAGCTCCCGGTGGCCTCTGGGGAGAAGCTGCTGACGGAGGTGACTGTGGCGGAGGGGGGCGTGAGCGGCGGCAGCAGGCTGGGCCACAGGCTGCTCTCCAGGGGGCTCAGCGTGCCCCCTGCTCCGCCCGGCAGCAGCAGCAGGGACGAGCAGCCGCCTCGGTTCAGCAGCAGGGTCTGCTTGATCAGCTGCTGGACTATGTCCACTTTCTTGCCCCAGTCCAGGTCCAGGGGGGGAGGTCGCTCTGGAGACTCTGGCGGGCCGGGGGAGGAGCTGACTCCATCCTGGGAGGGGTTGCTGGATGTCTTAGGGGAGTCAGGGAGAGGAGATGGGGGGCTCACGGTGGACTGCGAAGAGTCTCGACGTTCGTCTTTGTCCGACGTCACCCTTTCACAGCCGCCCGTCTCTTCATTCGGCGCCTCTTTCCTGGGCCATTTCGTCCCTTTGGTGGGGTTGAGCTCCTTTATTCCCTCCTCTTCCTCCTCTTCGTTGCTGGTCTCCAGGGCTTCGTAGATGGTGCAGAGGCCAGAGGAGGGCGACAGCAGCGCCGTCTGGCCTTTAGTCGACTGTTGCAGCTCTTGTTGCCACTGCATGATCTGCTGTCGCTCCTTCAGTTCCTGTTGTTGCTGCTGCAGCTGCAGCTCAAGGTCTCTCCTCTGCCGATACTCCTCTTTCCTCAATTTCTCCTCTTCCTTCTTCTTCGTCACCTCCGCCTGCTCTCGCATCCTCATCTCCAGCACCTCTTCATTCCTCTTTATCTCCTCCTCGGCCTCGTCTTTCTTCCTCCTCTGCTCCTCCTCCTGCCTCCTCTTCCTCTCCTGCTCGGCCTCCTCCAGCGGCCTGCTCTGTTGATCCCTGCGTTGCTGCATCTCCAGCAGCTGCCTCTGGTGTTGCTCCAGCCTGCGGAGCTGGGGGCTCAGCGCCTTCTGGCCGGGGCTCCTGGGCGGGAGGTCGGCACAGGTGAGCTTGGGCGGGGCTAGGGCGCCGGCGTGAGGATTGACGATGTCGCAATAGCTTCTGGGGTAAGCCGAATGATCGCGGCGGTGAGGGTGCGGCAGCGCAGCGAAGCCTGAGTGCGAGAGGAAGATTACAGTAGCATGATGTCATAAAAACAGGTCACAGGCAGTAGGACAGTGACAGCAGTGCAGTGTGAGTACAAGCAGGAGGATGTAGCTGAAGGAACAGTGGAAGCATTGTGAAGCCCAAAAGGTCTACCAGTAGCCTACAACACCAAACTGACCGGCAGTTATTTGTGGGTTTTTTTTGGTAACAAAGTGACAGTGGGACATTGTTTAAACGTTGTGCAGCAGTGACAGATACAGCCCGCTAAATATTCAGAGGGGTGGAGGCACAGCATTTGTCAAAATGGTGAACACACCAGAAAATGGTGACCTTAGGTCCGGTGACTGGGGGTGGAGGCTGGGGCGAGGTAGGAGGAATTTGTGCAGAGAGCAAATGTGCATACTTATCGGGATTCTTTCCCCGAAAATAAAATAAAAGACACCCAGAAAATAAAGATTTTTGTGTGCAAAAACAGCAGCCAACTTCCTGTATATGCAATCACTATTTACTATGGTGAGACAAACAACCACAGAAAAAGCGCATTGCGAGCGTAAACTGTCTGCACCCGTGACGGGAGTTTATAGTTAGTCAACCAGTGATTCATGCAAAAGCTCTCCATGCATTTATAGACATCCAGCATCACAAGAAAAACCGAAATAATAGCTCGGCTTTAGAAGGAATCCCGTTAAATCAACCAGAGTACATTGAATCCTAGAGCCAAGCTATTAGACTGACCCTGAACAAACCAATCCAAAGTAATGAAAGTCAAGGTGTGCGCAACAGTGACATGCATAAGCATAAGTTAACATGAATACAGTGCAGCGAGAATGCTCATTTAAAAAAAAAAAAAAAAAAAAAAGTAGTAGAAAAGAGCTAAAAAAAAACCAAAACAAAACAAAAAAAACATCAACACACCCTGAGTGGACGGGAGGGGAATTAAAGTAGCTGCAGAAGGAGCGAGGTTCACTTCTTCATCTTGAGGCTGGACAACGAGACGTCAAACTTCTTCTTCTGCTGCTGCTGCTGCTCGAGATGCCGAACTTCACTCACGGATGAGACGGTCTGGTGGTGCTGAAGATCGACTCATGGCGGATCCTTTCCAGTTGTGTTTTTTTTTTCCCCAGACTGATGAAGTCACCGCAATATATGTACAAGTGTCTGTGTGAGTGTATGACAAGAGTGAAGCAGTGACTGAATGTAGGTTATGTGATTGGCTGAGTGGAAGTTATCTGCAATAAAATGGGATGTATGGAGCCACTGGTAAACGAGTAGAAGTGTGTGAGACCTTGAAATGAATGCCGGTGGGTGTTTAAGATCCACAGACTATGATTGTGCCACTCCCAAAAGCCCACTTCAATGAAACTGTACGGTGAGAGAGTACATCATGGTAAAAATCTAATCTTTATTTAAAGTTTTAAAAGGTTCATTACTCCAAAAGATGGATAAACACAAGAAGAAGAAGCAGGGGTACAATTTAAAGTGCAAGAGATGAGGAGTGACCAGGGATAAGGAAGATTGCCTGTATCGTAAGGTAGGGGAGCGAAATCTAACAGGAACATACAATCAAAACTCAGACATCAGTTTTGTTCAGTTTAAAAAAAAAAAAAAAAAAAAAAAAAAAAAAAAAAGGCATGAGGATAAACACACATGTTAAACAGTTCATTCCACATTTCTTTTGTTATGCTCAATTTTCTTGTTTTCCCTCTTTAAGTAAGAGCTGTAAACAGACAACACAGAATCATGTGGTTGTCCTGGACTGGCATGGATTTGACTTTAAGTCAAACAGACACCGAAACCCAGGCACGCTCACACATTAGGAGTACATAGTAATAGCTATTGCACACACAGGAATTTAAGCCATATGCTCATCATGGAAATGTTATATCAGAGGGAAGTGCCACTGCTGTCCTCTTTTTATTTCCCTTTCTTTGTGCTCCGTTTTTTTCATTTATTTATTTTTTTAAACTTTGATTACATCCACCCCTAGAGATTTCAGGACAAACACTGACAACAAGAGCTACAACAGGGAGATATTGTGGGGAGGCTGGAGCGGGGCGTTACTTGGGGAGATGATGATTAACTATACGTTACCTGCAAAAGAGTTCTCAGTCTTTTCACAGATAGAATAGTAGGGAGGCTGCATCTCATCTGGGTTCTCCTCTGCTCGCTGTAAAGTGCTCAGAGTTGACGAAGGGTCCAGGGCTTCCACGGGCCGCGGCACTTCCTCCCCGACACACTCTGCAGACTCCGCCTCCTGCTCCCCACATTCGATGTACTGCTGCTCCTGTGTGTGAGGCTGCAGGATCAGACAGGGCTCCTTGGCCTCCTCGGGCAGCTCCTCCAGGGAGAAGATGCCCGGGCTCCTGATGCAGCTCTCCCCTGTGGACTGGGCGTTGGAGTTCGAGGCCGTGGTCATGGTGTCGAAGCCGTAAGACGCCAACGATGTGGCCGAAGGCGGGGTGGCGTCTTCGCCTGCACCGCCCTCTGCTTGCCCCTGGGTGGCCTCCTCTGCCTCTTCCACGGTGGACAGGCTGCGCTGGGCTGGAGGCTGGCAGTCAAAGGTCATGTGGCCGACCGCAGGACTCTCCAAAGAGTCGTCCAGCAGAGCCTCTCCCTCTGTGTCACTGGCCTCGTCATCCGTTACCGAGGTCGAGGACGGGTTGGAGGTGGGGGACGTTGCGGGGCCTCCCAGGACTTCGTCAGCGGGCAGGGTCCGGGCCTCTGCTTCCTCTCCTCCTTCCCGGTCGAGGTCGGGCTGTGGGGAAGGAGCCGGCGCGCGCACATCTCGAGGCTGCGGCTTCCCGTCTCGGTTGTAGTCACAGAGTTCCTCTGGCGTGCTGGTCTCGCTGCTCAGGGTGCTTGACAGAGACATTCCTGGTGCCATGGTCTGCATCAGGGCGGGGTTGGACTGATCCATGTCCATCTGGGCCTCTACACTTTGGGGCTCCTCTTTGACAGCGGAGCGATGGGGAACTTCTTGGTTTTCAGGATCAACAGGACCCGAGCTGAGTTCTAGCCAAGCTTGGGCCTGGGTCTGAGTTGGGGTCTCCGGGTCCGCTTTCCAGGGGGCTGCCAAGGGGCTTGCTGCAGCCGCTCCTGCCACCTGTGTGGGCTGGGAGGCGTGCTCGAGGTCCTGCTGTGACTGAAGAGGATTTGCCCAGGGGTCAGCAAAGGGGTTCGGTTGGTCCCACTGAGCAGCCAGGGCGGAGGGCAGCAGAGGGGGGGGCGGGGGCTCGGCCACTCTGTTCAAGTTGTCCAGCCTTTCATCCTCAGCGAAGTCGTCCTCATCTGCATTCCCGTAGCTTTCCAGCCCACTCTCTGTCACCCCCTCACTAGCCATCTCCACATCTTCATCATCATCATCCTCCTCCACCTCCTCCTCCTCGTCGTCATCATTAACGTCGTTGTCATGCCTGGGTCTCGGAGGTTCGTCCGCCCGCTCTGAGCCCACATCCATGTCACACACCCGGTCGTCGTCGTCAAAGTCGTCGTCATCATTAGCCGGTATGTCAGGAACCTTCTCAAAGTCCGGCGAACCTGCCGAGGCCCCCTCCATGTCGATGGCTCCTTTCAGACTGCCGTCTCCCAGGTCATCCATGCTCTCCGTGCCCTCCAGGACACCGGGGGCACTCAGCTCAGACGCGCCCTGCTGGCTGCCACTCACCTCCTCGGAGTCCAGCTCGGAGAGCAAAGCGCCACCCGCCCTCCAAGCGGACCCTCCGACTGGTCCGGCGGACCCGGGGCGAGACTCCTCCGTGGGCTGTGTGGTTCCACTCATTTCAGACACGGAAACCAGCTGGCTTCCTTCCCTCTCCTCTTCATCATCCTCCTCATTTAGATTGCTGTGAGGAACTATTAAAGGGATGGCATTCACTGCTGCTAGGAGGGTCTGAGACAGGGAGGGGGTTTGGTTCGTTAACAGGTAAACAGCCTCCTCGGATAGACCTGGAGGACAACAGGCCACTGGTGGTAATGCAGGCTCAGCTGGGGCAGGGGTCTGCTCCTGCGTCGTTAGTGAGGGAGCATTGCTCTTTCGCTGCTCCTGGGCTGGACATGTTTGTGGTAAGGCTGTCCTGACAGGGCTTTGAGGGGGAGAGCAAGCGGCTGCATGTCTTTGAGCGGTCTGTTGAGGTACCACATCTGGCGTGGTGTCCTGGGCCAAGACTTGGGGAGGGTCGTCCTCTGGTGCGGAGGCAGCGAGGGATGATGCTTGTGGGAGAGACTGTGTAGTCTCGGTTTGTGATGCTGCTAGCACAGTCGCTGCTGTGGCACCTGTTGCACCTGCAGCTCTCTGAGCTTCGACAGCAGCTTTGGTAGTATTTGAAACCCCCGTCTTCTTTGTAGCAGTGAAAGGTGGGACAGTCTGAGTGGGCTTGGTTCCACGTTTCGCCTGAGGGGTGCCACGGTTTGCAGGTTTGTTGACTGGAGAGGCAGGTGGGGTTCGACCATGGGGCTGCCTGTTGTGGGTGGAGGACCAAGCAGCCGCTACAGGTTTCTTTGAGGGAGTAGATCTCGCAGGTTGCGAAGGTTTGGACTGTGGCATTTTGGGGTCTGCTGCCTTCTCGGGCGTGGACCCTTTGGAGGTGGAGTTGAGCTTCACGGTGGCTGTGGGTTTAGATGGTTCAGGTTTTTTGGTAGCAGTGGATGCTGTAGCAGGTTTCTTTGCCACCGCAGAAAGTGGTCGACTGACATCTGGTGCGAGAAGAGAAAAAACAAGAAATGTCAGTTCACCCAATTTGATTCATTGCTGGCAAGTCAACCACTTCTTGCTACTTTACTGTGGACATTTTAGATTGAAAACTTGAAACTGTATGTTATCCAAATGTAAATGGAACGTGGTTTCAGAAGATGGTCTCCTGGTCGGGACAAGGTGCAACGCCTCACCTTTCTTTGCAGCAACAGCTTTAGGAGGCTGTGCCGCTGCGGTCCTGCCTGTAGAGGGTGCTGTGGTGACTCTGGAGGCAGTGGTTTTGACAGTTGCATTGGTGGGGGGCTTGACTGTGGATGTGGTGGGCCTGGATGTGGTGAATAAAGGTCGAGATGTCGAGGGACCTGCAGCAGGCCTGGAGGAAGACGAACAGAAACCTCCAGTTGGCACACAAAAAAAACAAAAAACTGAACAAAAACAAGACGTTGCAGCTTAATTTCTGTCGCGCAGTCGCTTCGTTGGCAAAGATCCAAACATGAAATCTGATGCTCTGCCTCTACAAGCATAAATAAATGGGCTCTGCTAATGTAAACCACTAAAGCGATTTCAACAATGGGAGCCCATTAAACACAGAACCATCCATCTAATGCCACTAATACCTCCTTCATTCTCCAATGAATTAAAAAAGGCAAGGACATGGTGTAATGAGGAGGAGAACAACAGGAAGAAAGAAAAAAAATAGAAAGATGGAAGAGGAATGGAAAACTTGAATTGGAGAAGAATGAACTGAGACAACAAACAGTGACGGGGGAAGAGAGGGAAAGAGTTGCAGGAGCCGAGGGTACCGAATTTAAAAGCGAATGGTTAGCAGAATGCAAAGACAACAAGAGAGTAACAAGAAAAAGGAATTAAGGTGACCAAAGAAGAGGAAGGAAATGCAGGACAGTGGAAGCATATGCTTAAAAAGAGGAAAGGGAGAGATCAGCTAAGAACACATACAGCAGGTGGGGGAGGAGGGAAGACTTAAAATCAATCTCGTTTGAAGCTCCTGGTCTACTACTCCGTCTGAAGGCGTTCTTGTACTAATCCACTCAATCACTACAACTGCAGCTACAAGGCAGAACTCCTTTAGCCGCTTCCTCTCCTAGACGAGCAAAAAGGATTCAAAGTGTGCTCTGCCCTCAGCACCGACACACCGTGGACTGCAGCCTTCAACATCTACAGTAAACGTTGGTTCACTGAGCAAATTTTAACCCATCTACATGTCAAAACTGGCAAAAAAAAAAAAAAAAAAAAGGACTAAACCCCGTTAGGTTTATAAAAGACTTCTTAAATCTTCAAATTAAGAGTTCGGCAGGGGTGTAAAACAGACCTGAACCCGGCCAATCCCTGCATCTTTAACACCATGTCCGACTGAATCGGATGGTTCTGACATATTTTGGCCATGTCGCCCAGCCCGAGGCTAACGTAAGCGTTGGCTATACGCCGTCTCTTTCCCTCTCCCCAATGGAAATTGCCGACTCAAATCTGGTTGTTACTCATTATACGAGCAGGCTCAGTTGACTTGCACAGAAAGTAAAATCGTTAGAAAACCACATAGGAAAATATCCAACCACGAACCTCATCCAGGCCCATTATGCAACAAAAAACCCTGAAGCCGAAACTTTATACTTTTGTTGTGGCTCACCAGGTTGGGGTCTGGAAGCAGAACTCATTCCTGCAGTCGTGGTCGAGTTTGTTAGGAACCGTTATGAAGACAATAAAATCTATAGTTTCATGATGAAGTGGTTGGATCTCCAGACACACATCTTCTCATTGCTTCACTACAAGAGAATAATTGAATTGCTCCACCATTCGTCCATATGAGAAACTTGGAAACATGTGAAGGACAAAATCGGACCAAACTAAAATAGGGTGTAGAGGGCAATGGAGGCCAACCTTTCCAATTAACAGCCAACATCTTTGCAGTATTAAGCAACGTAGCGCATGTAATGTAGTTGCAGGGTTCTTGTGTACAGAAGCAAGACTACGACTATGTTCTACTAACAGTCCCGCTCTGAGCGGATCAGAAGTATGTCCATGTGCCGACACATTGTTAGGATTCAATTTGAAGAGTGAAAGTGATTCTTCGGCGACATCTGCGCACCAGAATAGAAAGGTGCAGTGATATCAGCAGCAGTAACCTGTGCTGGACTGCAGCTGTACTCAACCACTGGGCCAAATATGTGTCACCAAATATTTTTCGGGTTATTTAAAAAAAAGATTCCACATGAAAAAAAAACAACATTTCAGGCAGGTCAAGCGGTCAGGCCCTCATTTCTATACTTGAACTGTGTGCAAACGCAATACAAAACCTCAGCACTGAGCACAATTATTAAATATGCCCGTTTCTATTAAAACTGAATCACTTTCACAACAACCAAGCGCTCCATAATCAAATTTAACTGCCTTAAACTGGACGACCTCACCACTAATTACAACAGTCCCCGTTACGTCTTCTTGTTGTCTGCCGACATGGTAGATGATGTAAACACAAACTGACAGACACAGACTTTGACGGCTTCTAGCGGAGTTGCATGCCGCTCCCACATTACAATAACCATTAGTTCCCCCAGGAGCAGACATGGACTCATTGGAATACTGTAATAAGCTGCCATCGGGCAGGAGATTTGGGTCGTAATGTGAAATGGAAGTGTGTCAGACACTGACGAAATCGGCCCCGAGTGAATGTTGGGTAATGAGAAGAGCAGAAGAGATCCAAACTGTAAGACGGAAGGAAAAGGGTTTACAGGTATTAACTTTTAAGCAGAAAAACAATAACAGGATGGGGGGTGGGGGGGACGGGAAAGGTGAATTAATTGAGGGCGTTTTCATATCTACTCTATCGTACCACTCCATCATGTCCGCCTTGATTCCTGAAGTAATTGAGCGAATTAATCTCTCTCTGGGTAGAGTGAGTGGGACTGAAGGATGAAATGAAGATAATAAAGAGTTAAGGGATGAGAATGAAGAGGATGACGGGAGGTCACAGAAACATAACCCCCACCCCTCCATTGTTTTATGAGGAGTCATAACTTGTAAAAAAAGGGTTTGATCCAGAGGGACGGCACAGAGAGGAGAGACGACCCACTGAAGCCGGTGTAGTCTTCACACACTGCCTGTGGCTGCTGGTTCAGTTGTTGGTGTATTCATATGGATTACATTTCCTGCCGGCAGAGGGTTGAAATCGATACAAATCACAGTCCAAAGGAGGGATGAGAGGCACTACGCGGCCATTTATGGGATGTCAACGACCCAACACAATGTCAGCAGAGGGACAGGTCACTGCTGCACTTTATGGACAGTCTTTGTTTCACAGACAATATTCTCAAATGTTTACGACAGATGCAACAACACGCCCGTGGTATTAACATGCTGAGCAGCTGCAACATCTCTCGGCAAACCCGCTCCTGTAGATTTAATTATTCTGCTTTAATCAAGCCAAAGAGAAAGGAGAGGGCATGGCCAGGAAGAAACTTTATCCCAGCCACAGTAAGCTCATCCTGCAAATAAAATGCAGTCCAACTACACATTTTTCTCTCCTTGCCGATTACTTCCCCCTCATCGCTTCAAGGGCCCCCTTCCAAGACAACACATGGAAATGGAGCACCCCAACAATACCTTGTTTGGCTTGTACGCCGTCCAAAACTAGCTGCTTTACTCCTTCCCCGAGAGGAGCACACATTCCTAGGGTTTGTGCGGGCCTACAGTTATCTCCTTGACGATACAGAGCGGCCATGGCAGACAGTGTTGGCTCCTATGAGGCCCAGGGCACCCGCTGTCACTGTGATAGACACCATGGGGCTTTTCCGTTAGGACAGTAATCCTCCTGACCGAGTTGGGGAGAAATGACAGCTTTAGATCCAATGGGACCAGACGGAAGTAAACGGGAGATGAGAGGGGAAGAGAAACGGGAAGAACGACAGGATAAAATTCAGGCAAATTCTATTTTTTGTGTGCAAATTTGATAAGCAAAAGCAGCCCATTTAGTTTGAGAATTAAGGAGGGAGCATTCTGTATCCGAGGGACCACGAAGCACCATTACCACCAGCAACTCTGTCCATTCCCAATGGGGATCCTTTGAGAATACACCGTCTCACAGATCGCTCAACATCATAATCACCGTCCTCCTTGTGTTACATAACCACACTCGGAATTTTACAGTCTCTGAATGCAGCTAAATGATGAATGAGTTAGAAATATGGGGACAGCTCGCATGAAGTTGGGCTGTAAGGAGGGCTTGAGGAAATCCTGGCCAAATGCCCAGCACTGTACATGCACAGACGGCAGAAAGGATGAGGGGGAAGAGAGGGGAGAAGGAAAGAGGGGGTCGGGGTGGACAAAGACTGATTGCTCAGTCGGTGCAAGGACACCATAACCCATCGTTGGAGGAGGAGAGCAAAGCAGGTGCCAGATTTTTATTTTACAACATTTGGCTTCTACTCTCGTTATCAAGCGTCCTCATCGACCACTGACGCACCCTCCGGGACCCAACCATTGTTTGGGGTGGGTGGAGGGGGAAGGAAAGGAACATTGGGTATTTACGGTCAATCCCAATGTCCCTAGATCAATAGCTCAATAGATTTTAAAATAAATCTAAATTATATTGGGTGGGGGGAAAAAAAAAAAAAAAAAAAAAAGAGAAAATTGAGGGTTTGTGCTTAACATGCATGTGTTTTTTTAGTTACATACTTTAAGTAAGAAACCATTACTGCCTTTTCTATACTTCTATCAGATCTCACTCCCACCATACCGAAGCACAAATCCCATCTCCAGGAGGTGAACGCAAACACCGAATGAGGCTTTAGTAAACGTTAAATCATTTACTCCAATATGCTTCTATCCCTCCCTTTGGGCCAATGGAAATTAACACTTCAACATAGTGTGTTGTGTACGTTGGGCTGACCGTCTATACGGTTTACCTGCTGAAATTTGAAAAAAATGTTAATGTGCGTTCCTGTGTGACAGTTTGGGCAACAATGACTGCTGTGGTCTCCACAACATGAGAAACAACAGGGCGGGGCTGGAATGATAAAGACGTGGCTGCATAAGTACAAGGAAGAAGCTAAATAATCTCATTAGGTAGTTCGCCAAATCCTTTAACACCATTTAATACTGTTGCACGTATTGCTACAGATTATTGGTGCCATCGTTCTCAGTGTCGTGACTAACGCAAGTCAGCGCTTGAGCTGAGAGGAGGTCTGTTTCTGTGACTGTCCGACTCGCAAAATGCTGACTGAAAAGCACACGACTACCGCTGTTGTACACAAAAGGATTCAACACGCCACCGACTTTGTCGTCACGTGCAGGTGGCACGAAATGCAACACGCTTCGTCCGCCACAAGCCGGGAAACAGTCAGAGGGATGAGGGGCCTCTGTAATCAGACTCCAACACTTGAAACGTCTCGTCTGATTAATTCAGAGGAAGAGGACTCCATGTACACACACCTACACAGAGAGTATAAAACATGAATAGAAACCACTCCCTGCTAACAAATCATCAGCTCAAAGTGGGCGTGGCTCCAGAGATTCCATCTTTAACAGTTACAACTGGAAATTTGGGGTGGGCATTTTATCGACTGACCAACAAGTTTAACAATAACGAAAAGCAAAATAAGTGTTTGCTTTCAGCCTGAGGATTGTTCCCTCGGTAAAACAGGAAATTGGCCATTTTATTTTATTTCTTATAGCAACGAAAGAATCCAATGACTCTGCTGCTTCAGAAAACCAAGCGACGCAGCACATTGTTCCTTTATTTAATAAACGATCATCAAGAGGAGACGAGTGGAGAGATAATCCGATCAGGCCACTCAGTACAGAACACTACATCCTGTAGAAAGACAGTGGAGCGGTGGATCTGACGCTCCATAACGGATTACTTTATTTAAACAAATGCGATCACATCAATGAAGTTCAAAACTTTTAAATCACATTATTTGACAAACATTTGAAGAAACCACCAACTGCTAATTATGTTTGGCAACATATAAGACATTTTTTTAAAAAGCCTCTACAAACAAAAGCTTCCTCGTTGAAATGGAAGTAAATGATTATGAAATTCTGCCAAAATGATCATTTGAGAGCAGTTTACTCCAACTAGATCCCACGTTATCCAAACCACCAGCTCAGTATGAGAGGGATTATGACCCGAGTCAATAGCTCTCTGCCCCGGGGAGGTAGGGCTGGTGTCTGCCCGGGGGTCTGTTTGGAACAAAGCGGTAGTTCTTCAGTATCGCTGCCTCTGTTAAGGCCCCTCTGTCTCAAGTTATTTCTGCTAACATGACTCACACCCTTCAAGCGAAATCTGACTCAATAACGGCCCCAAAGACCACAATGGACATCCTTCTTCATTGCCCTCTTTCGGGCCATTAAGATAAACTAAGTCACCCCTCGTCCAGTTTGTAAGGGGGATTAAAGAGTTCAGATCTCCGGGGGGGGGGGGGGGGGGGGGGG
>NW_022280113.1:434826-440808 GCF_004355925.1 Anarrhichthys ocellatus
GGGCGGAGGGAGTGGGGGGGGGGGGGTGGGGCGGGGGGCGTTGAAATGAGGCAGGGAGAGCATGTTGGGGTGCAGGAAGAAGAAAGAAAGTGCTTTTGTCAGTAAAACAAAAACGAGTTTCCCAACCGCGTGACTTTATCCAAATATATGTGTTCGATCGCACTGTGACACTGCACCACTGTGCTAGTGATAAACACGCATACCTGGTGGTCTTTGAAGCGCCGGCAGCACCAGCTTTTGCAGTGGTCGAAGTGCTGGGTTTTGGGGCAGTGGACGCCGCTGCTTTGCTGGCAGTAGCTACAAAAAAGAAAAGAAAAAAGGAACAACATGAAAATGAGACTGCGTTGAAATGAAACAAGCAAAATAAGTGATGTTTAAGGATAGGTTGTCAAAGACAATCAACATGATACAAATATTCATCTCAATTCAGTTTTCCTCTCCTTAATTCAGACTTACCTGTGGTTTTGGGTCGAGCTACGTTAACGGTCTCAGCTACTGCTACTGGTCTCTTCTTAGGAATGCCATTCACTGCTGTTGCTTTGCTGCCATTTGTTGCTGTGGCTGCAGCAACAGAGGTAGTCCTGGCCAGTCCAACGGGCTTCTTGTCAGGCACTCTAGATTGGTTCTTGACCGTGGAGGAAACGGCTGCTCCGCCCACCGGTCGTTTAGGTACGGCCCCCGCCGCCGAGGCTTTCGCTGTAGCTGCCGGTTTCTTGACTGCGGCGACCGAGGTAAGGTTGGAGGATTTCACGCCGTTCACCGTGCGGTGCGAGGCGGCACCTGGCCGGGATCCGGAGGCCCCCGCGGGTTTGGCTGCGGGCTGCATTTTAGTCGCAACAGCTTTCGGTTTGACTTTGGGGTCCGCTGCCACCGGCTTGGAGTCGGCCTTCGGAGCAGCCATGGGTGCCGCGTCATTCGCAGCTTCCTCTGGTTGCGACGGGGCTTGCTCTGTGATGTTGTCCTGCAACGAGGAGGGCTCAGCTACAGCTGCAGCTTCGGTGGGCTCAGGGGTTTCCATGGTATCCCCATCCGGTTTCATTCCCTCCTACAAAAGGTGCGGACGCCGACGTCGCTGCTTGCTTATAAGGTTGAGAAGCTCACACTTCGATGTCCTGTAGAAGAAGAACACATATTCATCACAGGGATACTAATGTTATCTTTTGCTGCACACCTCTTCAATGCAGAATTGAACCATGTGGCACTACTCATGAAGTCATAGCATTTACATGTCACTGTCAGCCAAAGGAAATGCCATTTATGGCAAGGGGCCTCCAAGGAATTTGGGAGAATCTGAAAAACAGGAAGTGAGCAGCGAGAGATGCCAACAAATCGGGTTTTCTAAACCACGGTGACTAGTCCGCCCATCTAACAGAACTACCATGGTAACAATGCATCATAATGAGTGCGGTATTAAAATAAACTTAGTAATCAACTATTAAAATACCACAACAAAAAGGAGCCGTGGATTGTTGTAATTCCATGTTTTATGGGGCAGAAATATAAACTGATGACTTGTCGCTGTTCTCCAAATGACTTCAACCATCTTGAAATTGAAAAAGGGAAAAAAAGGCTGTGGTTGGGAGGCTTCAAAATCTCCTGTCATGACACAGAGGATGAGGAAAACAAGTCCCAAATGGTGCACTCGTTAGCCATCGTCTTCCTCTGTTGAGCAGGTCCAGATGGTCGTCGCCATGTCACCCTGCAAGTGCTTAACAGATATTTGTGTTCTGGGAGATTCCCTAATTGACAGTACTAGTGGAAGAGTAGAGTAGAAGAAGCTGTGGTGAGTTTGGAGGAAACTAAGGGGCGAGATGTTAATGAGTTCAGGACCTAAGTACCACTCCGCTCAGACACATCCTCCACGTGGGTTTACTTCCCCCTCAAATCATCCCCTTCACCCACTCTCTCCCCATTCCTCCGACCACAGCAGCCTCTCCCCACCCCCTCCCGATTACACCCGCCTTTCTCCCCGCACCCACCATTAGCCACTTGTTCCTCCCCTCCTCCCACTGCTTATAGCTCTGCTTCCAGTAAATTGCTACACATACGCTCTAGCCAGCAGAAGCTCGGTATGACCCAGGAAACAAGCTGTGCAAGAGGTGGATTGAATAAAAACAGCAAAGATAAAACCAGAATATCACAGAGTAGTGGACCAAAACAAAAGCTTATAGAGAAGAGAAAGAAAGGTGAACTGAGAATAGGTTCTTCCTACTCGGCTAGAAAGGCATGAGTAATGATAACAATGAACTAACCATGGCAGCAATTCAGAGCGAGAGCAGACTCTTCCCTCCCAGTGCAAACTAATAAGGTCACAGCCATAGACGATTTATGATAAAGCCATTAAGCCAGACAACTAAAAAAAAAAAACACACATCTTGGAGAAAGGACAAGTTCCAATGAGCAAAGTTTTCCACAGACATGAGGTACCGAGTGCATTTATACAGCCTCGCAGCTTAATTCGCCTTTCGGACGGATAAAGCATTCGAATTCATCTCCAACTGACAAATTTCCAACAGACGTTTTAGAATTGAGTCTTTCAAAAGAAGCAGCAGCACTTATTGTTGTCCAAAGGTCAGGCAACATTTGCTTCCTTGCCAGTTACACATTAACATCAGAGGTAACACAATACTGTGGTCCCTTCCTCCCAGATCCACAAATGTAGACGCTTTTGCACTCCTACTCAGGAGGTAAAAAAAAGGTCTCTGCAAGTCTTCACCCTTAGGTATCAATGTACTCTGGGCTAGCCAAGCAACAACAATGCTTCGTCAAACAAAAGACAAATGGGTGAATGGACCATATGTTGGCAGTTTTAACTCGTTTGGCCAGTTTAGTGCTGATAACCACTGAACACACCTCCCCACACAAAACACCCTCACCTGCACATAAAGAAACTGTAAACCCACTTATGTCTTGTATAAAATAATTAAGTCCTAACCCATGGTTCAGCCATGGAAAGTTACAACCTGGACTCCGTGCTGGCCTTTCAAACAGTTTTCCCTCCTGCTGTCATCTGTTGTCTTTGTTCTACTCCGGTCTCTGTGGTTATAAATCTCACACAGAAAGGAAGCCGACGACACAAAGTTTGGATTGTCCCCTCTTTTGGAAAAGATCAAGCCTTAAATGACAGTCAATTAGGTAATGTGCAGAGCTTTTGGGACAGTGTTGCGCAAATCAAATCCATTGCTTCATTTATATGAATAGGAAGGTTAGGAAGCCATTAGCAAATTGGGAACCTAGAGAAGGGGTTGGCGAGGTGGCTTCTCACCGGCACGTCCACATTTTAATCTGGATGAGTTGGCATGTTTGCCTAACATCAGGTCAAACTCGCTCTTTGAGTTGGTGACTCTACTTGTCAATAAAAGCCACCCAGTTCATTCAAAACAGGAAGAAGCTGCTCCACACGGAAAGAGCAGTGAGACGGGGAATTTGACCGCCACTGTGACATGTGTGTGGCATAGCTTTGCCAGTCCAGCTACTAATGCCAGAGGCTTAGCAGATAGCAGAATGAAATCACATTCCTCATGGGGTGACCTCCCCTTCTGTGCAAGTGAAGGCATCATCTCTAACCACGCTGTCGGCGTGTGACGCAGCGCAGAGGGGATGTGAACGGATCATTAAAATCCCATCCACACGTGCATGCACGCACAGATACGGGATGTTTTACCGAATTGCAGCCAGGCTGCTCTGCAGAGCTGGTGCTCGTTTTCCTATCCATCAGACCACACTTATCACCGATGCTATAGACAATTTTGAGATTCTTCAAGCTGTTCCCGATACCTAGCTGAAAACATGTTGAGTCAGAGGTCTGGATTTTATGACTGCACAGCGACAAAAAGAGGTCTGCCTGGTCAAGATGAACAGCCTCATGCATTTTGATGCATTGCAAGAAAACCTCCATTGTCAGCCACTCTTTCAGTCTACATTTGCATAACAAATCCCAGTTCACTGAGATTTAAAAAAAAAAAAAAACATTGACGCAGCAGGCCTTCCTTCTCGCCAGCTCCATGCGGCTAATATCACAATTAGCTCAATACCCCTGATGACAAATACAATGCGTTTCAAGTATTCTGATGAAGACAAAAGGCCTAAAAAGGCAGACAAAAAATGCAGCACTATGCATCTAGCCCAAGAGTCTATAAATGCAGCCTTCACTTTGTCCGATTGTAAGAGGGAGTCCGTCTCGACACAGAAAGAGCCCGCTGGTATTTACATTCCGCTTCTTCTCGTAAGTCTTACTCCTGACCTCAGAGGCAGTTAAATGACATCTGTCATACCGCGTCTCTCGGTCTCGCTCTCCGTCCCTTCAGACATTAGAAGTGGTGCCTGACGAAATAGACAGTATTAAAAATGACCTAATAGAAGCAGAGGGGGGGATTTAGCAGTGTTGAGAGCACAGCAGGGGTTTGGAATGCATTGTGCAGACTGCTGGAGGAGGTGGCAGATGAGAGGGGCTGTTGATACTGGTGCTGGGGCTTAATGTCATCTGTAGACTGCTGTCACAATGCTGTGATTGATTACAAAACAGCAAAGAGACATTTAAACATTACGACTGGAACAGTGATTGTATGTCTGAACATACGGTCTAACCTAATGCCTTTTTGCATTAGAGCTGAATCAAATTAGTTGAACAACAGATAAATAATCTCAAACTATTTTGATAATCGATAAATCCTTTCAAGCTAAACTAAAAAATATTCTTAAGTATATAGTACACAGAGTCTCCTTTGGGTTTTAGACTGAGTCAGACAAAACAGTGATTTCCCAATCACAATCTTCTGACTATCAATCCAAACGATTAATAGGGTCATCACGAAAACATCGTCAGACGAACTGATAATTAAAACCATCTTTAGTTGAAGCCCTATTTTGGATATCAAACGAGCCATTTCAGTGGCCTGATGTTGGGCTTCTACTTCTAGATTTGTGTCAATGCTGCGTCTGCTCCAAGATGACTAATGGCAGAAAGGGAATGGCTGAAGCAGCATCGGTATTAACAGCACATCCACATTCCAGCTCTGCGGACTTCTTCGAGACTCCTCAGGGCTGCACAGTGGCAGCTGTCTCTGTGTGCGTGTGTGTGTGTGACGGTGGTAAAAAGGGTCATAGGGAGTCCAATGAATGTGTGTGTGTGATCAGATGGGGTAGTGTGTGAGGAGAGTGAGCAAAGAATGTGTAGGAGGAAAGTGTGCATGATGTGAAAAATGCACATGCAAGCAGACCAAAAAAAAAAAAAAAAAAAAAAAAAAAAAAAAAAAAAAAAAAAAAAAGGAATGAAAACGGGAATTATGCAGCTCTCCACTTCCTGCATTCTTTCAATTCCACAGACACTTGATTCATCTCTGTACCAGAACTGCACCTTTGGACATTTAAAATAACAAACAAAAGCTGGCCTGGTGAACTTGACCACGGTTAACTTACAGGTCTGGGAGTGTTCGGCAGACTGTGTGGAGTATGAAAGTATTAACACATGAAGCTCATCTGTCTGTTTGCTCATGAACTTTCCTCTGCTGTGTACGCAGGAAGAAATGCAGGCAGCATTCAGTCAGAGTGTGGACACATGTATGTGAATGAAAGGGCTAAAGAATGTATGTGAACGAAAGGGTCTGTTAATGCAGTGGAATGAAGAGCAAAACAAGAGGTTTGGGGAAAGGGGGGGCTTTCCCAACGTTGGGCTCAAGCGTTAGATCAGATGCAGGGAAAACTGCTCACTCCAATCCATGTCTACTACTACCAACACCACTCCAAAAACCAGACAAATGTACGGAACCAGTCTTCAACAGCACATCTAAAAACAACTTTATGTTAAAAGTGGGACGGTGACTTGACTCGAAGCAGCAGGCTTTTACATACACAGCCTCCCATTTCTCCATCTGACCATACAAGGCACTAGTGCCGTTTCTGCTGCATCACCAAGTGTTTTTCACTCTCACTCTCTCACACACACACACACACACACACACACACACACACACACACACACAC